>NC_056750.1:845081934-845169434 GCF_019279795.1 Protopterus annectens
CCTGGTCATTACCAACATGGGAAATCGATACTCCACACCTATGGTCACCCCCTCGTTGGTCAGGTCAGACCATAAGCTAATCACCCTTAACATCCACATCCCAACCCCACCCCCCAGTAAGGAAATCTCCATAAAAAACTTCTCCAAAGCCAACTTCATGCTACTCAAGTCAGAAGTTACAAGCATCATGACACCCATGCAGACGGGAACTGAAAGTTCGACTGCTGTGTTCTACACTAAGGCACTGTACAAGCACATCCACTCATGCATGAATCGTGCCATCCCAAATAGAACCAAGATGCTCTCCTCCAAAAAAAGGAAGCCAATCTGGTGGTCCCCTACAATAAACAAACTTTACAACAAAAGGAAAAAACTGTTGTAGAAAAGAGGAAAATCCCATGATGCAAAAAACTCCCTTACCAGCCTCAGTAAGAAACTGAGATCCCTCATAAAATCCTCCAAAGCTAGTTACGAAAATAAAATTGCCAAAGATTCCAAAGAAAACCACAAGGCATTCTATAACTATGTCAAGAATCTAAATGGCAATGCTCAGATCTGCTCTGAGCTACAACAGAATGGCATTAAATATACTGATTCCAAGGATATTGCCAATATCTTGGCAGATCGATTCAGTGCCAACTTCATCCCCCTCTCACCCCCTAAATGGCCCATCTCATTACTGGAAGATTTCCAAATTCTGGTAATAACAGCCACACAGGTAAAAAACGTACTCTCCAAAGCTAAGTATACAACATCCATGGGACCAAATGACATCCCGGGCTGTGTACTACATGAACTACAAAATGACCTGGCATCTCACCTAAGTGTCATGTTTAATCATACCCTCACCTCAGGCTTTGTACCCAATGAGTGGTGCACAGCTACAGTTATCCCACTCCACAAGGGGGGATCCACCTTGGATGCAGGGAACTACCGCCCCATCAGTCTGACGAGCCTGATCTGCAAGGCCATGGAACGTATTATCATGGAACTTATAAACAAAGACATTGGCAACCTTAAAACACTGGACTCCATCCATTTTGGGTTTGTGAAGGGCCAATCTTGTCTTCTGAACCTTATTGACTTCTTCGAATCAGTCTCCAGAGCCATGGATGAGGGTAAGGCAGTCCACACAGCCTATCTGGACCTCACCAAGGCCTTTGACACCATCCCCCACTCTGGAATCATAGATAAACTTACTTAGCTGGGCATTAATCCCTACGTCACTCGATGGGTTGCCAACTGGCTTACTGACAGAACCCACACTGTAAAAGTAGCTGACTCCAAATCCAGCTCCAGACAAGTGACAAGTGGAGTACCTCAGGGTTCAGTCCTGGGACCGCTCTTGTTTGGCATCTACTTCTCTGAAGTACAGGCCAACACTAAAAGACTCTGGCTAACAAAGTTCGCAGATGACTGCAAACTGAGAGGAATTATTGAATCCCCAAATGATGTGGATACTCTACAAAAGGGCCTTACAGAATTATCACATAGGTGGCAGTACACTAAACACTGAAAGTGTGATAAGAGACTTAGGGACACAGGTGGACAGTGGTCTCACCTTCAATAACCACATCACCACAACAGTCAGGAAATCCTTCTATGTGGAGCACCTCATCACTAAGGGCTTTTCATCCAGAAAAAAGGAGGTCATTGTCCCACTGTACTCATCCCTCATTAAACCCATTATAGAATACAATGCTCCATTTGGTATGTACCTCTCAAGACATCTGCCACAACTGGAAAGGCCGTGGAAATACCTCACTAAAAGAATCACAGGCCTAAAGCAGATGCCCTATGCTGACCGCCTTAAAAAACTCAAGCTATACTCTGTCGCATATCGTCTACTCTGAGGTGATTTCTGCTTAACATACAAGGCCCTGTCAAACCCTGAGCTGTTGGGCATGCTACACTTAAAGAAATCCCAATCCCTCAGAGCCACACACTCCAGGGATCTAAATCTTGTCATCACAATAAACAAAACATGCTGGAGGGATAAGTTCCTGACCCAGAGACTCCAAAGACTCTGGAATAGACTGCCCATACATGTCAAGCAGAGCGCCTCTTTGGCCCTCTTCAAAAGGAACCTTGATGATTGGATGGGAGAAAGGAAATTCACCCCAAGGATCATGTCCGTCACCCTGCTAGACAGGGTTCCAGAGAAGTAAATAGTGTGGGAAGAAATAGCCAGGTAATTGTTATGGCTAGGCTTGTATAGGCCCTAGGGCCAATAGCCTAGTACCAACCTATGAACCTATGAACCTATGTAGACAGATACACCTTTGTCTTTCCTTCTTTCATGTTCAGTGGCAGAATGAAATGCACGATGTTCGTTATAGCCATGGAATGCATGATGGTCGTTATAGCCATGGAATGCATGATGGTCATTACAGCCATGTGCAGCCTGACTGCTTTCTGCAGCTTTTAACCATGTTTCTGTAACTATGCAGATGGCAGCATTTGCCAGCATGACAACAGCTTCCAGGGAGTGCAGCTTCCTGTTGAGACTCCTATCACCGAGAAGCAACAACTTTAGCTTGTCTTGAGTATCATTTGTTATGTTTGAAGCCTTGTCTGTTTGGCAATACCTAAAAAAGGCAGAATAAGGTTGGATAATGTTTTAGCCAATATTCAAAAACCTAGAGGTGACAAGTGGAGACTCTGCCTGGAAAAGCAGCATGGCCTGTCACCCATGTCGTCCCAGGTTGATAAATATCGCACGCCTTCGTAATGACACGAGCAGCTAACCAGTTGTTAAAGTCAGTCATTTTCTGTCTGCATTGTGGCATCATCCCTGGAAAAGGTAGAATGCTGCTCAGTGTTCGACCCACACCTGCCTGTGACACATATTCTGATCTGCATTGTGGCATCATCCCTGGAAAAGGTAAAATGCTGCTCAGTGTTCGACCCATACCTGCCTGTGACACATATTCTGATCTGCATTGTGGCATCATCCTTGGAAAAGGTAGAATGCTGCTCAGTGTTAGACCCACACCTGCCTGTGACACATATTCTGATCTGCATTGTGGCATCATCCCTGGAAAAGGTAGACTGCTGCTCAGTGTTAGACCCACACCTGCCTGTGACACATATTCTGATCTGCATTGTGGCATCATCCCTGGAAAAGGTAGAATGCTGCTCAGTGTTAGACCCACACCTGCCAGTGACACATATTCTGATCTGCATTTTGGCATCATCCCTGGAAAAGGTAGAATGCTGCTCAGTGTTAGACCCACACCTGCCTGTGACACATATTCTGATCTGCATTGTGGCATCATCCCTGGAAAAGGTAGAATGCTGCTCAGTGTTAGACCCATACCTGCCTGTGACACATATTCTGATCTGCATTGTGGCATCATCCCTGGAAAAGGTAGAATTCTGCTCAGTGTTAGACCCATACCTGCCTGTGACACATATTCTGATCTGCATTGTGGCATCATCTCTGGAAAAGGTAGAATGCTGCTCAGTGTTTGACCCATACCTGCCTGTGACACATATTCTGTCTGCCATATAGCCCAGGTATGTACATCTCAGGTCATTTACACCCACATGGACTATAACTAAGTCATACTGGTACTTAGGGGTGAGTGACCTGAGTCTGAGTGCCTGCATGATTTGCTGGATCCTGGCCCCTGACAGGCAACTAACTGTAATGTTCTCTTTATCCATCCTTGTAAGGGGGACACCAGTGAGTCACCTATGACTGGAATGTTGGGTTGTGAACTGTTTCATCTTACTGGCTTGGTAGTTGAGACACGAGATGTAGATTTATGTGTTTTGTTGGTAAGTGTCTTGTTTGTGTGCCCATGGAGTTTCTGAGGACTGCCCCTGATAGTCCTTTGAGGTTTGGGTAGGTTACATGGGAGCATCTCTGCATATGTGGGTCTATGTGTGTGGTCCTTAGTGGGTGTGGTGAGTGGTGTATGTGAGCCATTAACAACCTGTCTGTTGCATTCTGTGTCTATATGTGAGACTCTGGCCTCCAGTGACAGTGTCAAGCTTCATTTCTCACATACTGTACTTGTCAGAGAATTAAGTGGATGTTAGTGAACATGAGGCAATTGCTACATTGCCTCAAGATGCCACTGTCCACCTAGCTGGAAAAAGAGATGGTAGGAAAGTTCCCATCCATGGTTACAGGTCTTAATTTGCTTCCAAGGGATATGGTGAGTGTTTATAAATGGAATAGGTTGGGGGAGCCTCTCTGCTGTAAGTTCAGCTGACCTAGTTGGCGAAGCTGCCCACCACCCAAAAAAGCTGCTAACTGCGGAGTGATAGTCCCGGGTGCTAAAATGAGGTAGTGCTAACTAAAATATTCCCAGCTGAGTGCAGAAATGCTGCTCACCATGCAAATGTGTTCCCTGGTGAGTGCCGTGGAAAAGGGGAAAGGTACTGAGGTAGTTTTATAGGGAAATTTCAACTTTGGCATTTATGTATATACAGGGCACCATAAACCAACAGCTTTGCACCAATGCAAGGCTTAAATATGCTTAGAAAAAATAAGTTTAAAACTAACAAACTCACAAAAAAGCCCAATAAGAGCCAAACTTGTAAAATAACTAGAGCCAGGATAAACTGTAGAATAATTCTGCTTTAATCACCAAATTCCACACAACGTAACGCTTTCACCATAATACATATGGCATCATCAGAGTCAGTGGAAAATTTAAAAACACTCATATAAATAGTTACATCATTTAGCAGCAACCAATCAAATTCCTTAATACATTAATAAATAATTAGTCAAAAATAATTAGTCTAAAATAATTACACTAAAATAAAACTTCCTTCTAAACTGTTCCAGTTGCTTTAAAAACACCACATATATTTTGTAAAAATGTGTATGTATATATATATATATATATATATATATATATATATATATATATATATATATATAGCAACAGCAGTTAGAAAAAACAGTTTGAAAAAATGAAATAACACAGTGGACCTTTACAATGCATGAAAATACAGAGTGGTGCAAGGCAAAAAACATATTTACTGGTGTGGTATGAAATATACTGAACAACAAGTTGAGGGATTACTTTTCTGGACCTGCATAATAACCACCGATTCCCAGGAATTATATAGCATCTCAAATAATGATGCAAAGAAGCAATGACATAGCATTGTAGTTCAAAGCCTAAAAACACAGGCAAAGAAAAACATGGGCCAATACCTGACAATTTAGTAGCATCACTAACATTGTTGGAAAGAAGCAAAGATGTGTTTACTTGGGGCAGCTTTGACCCCAATCTCCTTAAACTGTACTACCTTTGTAGCTGCACAACAATATCCACAGCACATACTCAAAATCTGTTTAAATGCCATAGTTACCTATAACATGACACAGTCATAACAATATCTTAGTTGACTAAACAAGCACACAGCATAGGAACATAGTAACAATACTTGACAAATGATTGCAGGTACCCTAAGATACCAAGTCACATGCACCTTTAAGTAAACAAATTCTGTCCATCTTTTTCGAGGACTTCATAGTTCTCATCTTCCAGACTGTTTGTAACTACTTATCCAATCATCAGACTTGATTTAATGGTAGCCAATAGCCAAACAAAGCAGAAACCAGTGGAGCAGAAAGCATCTAATCAGTTGACATATGAAGATACTTTGGAGCCTTCCATAGGAAACCAGTACAAAGGTTCAGTTGGAGCTATACAGCAAGGGAAAAAACAGTAAACTGTGGCAACTCTAACACAGTCAATGTCGTGGAGTGATAGGCCAGTGAGTTCCCATATGAAAGAGCAATGGATGACACAGGGTGAAACTAAAGAAAATGTGGCACAAGAAGAAGCTCTAGAACTTTCTATAGAATGCCCGCAGGAAATGGCAAACAAAGAACATGCCTTCAGTTTAGAAGAAAATTACTTGATTTAATAGTGATGGATAGACATATTAAGATCAATGAAAGAAATAGACTGCAGAAGGTCAATAAGACCCAAAAAGTTAGAAGTTTGATAACACAAACGAACACAGTAATTAGGACACTCCATAGAGATTCATGTGATATAACAGAAGTAAATAGGATACATTACTGTGCAGCCAAATTAATAACAGATAAAGTCCTACCACAAGAACACATTGTAGTAAGGGAAAGGATGGGGAGAAATCAAATGCCATCATGGAAGTATCGAATAGAGAAAACTATAAAGCAATTAAAACAAGAAGTGTCACTCTTAGAGTATAGAACATGGAACATATCAACAAAAATACTTAGAAAGACAGATGTGGTAAAAGTAATTTGCTCTGTTAGAACAGATCAGGATCTATCATGCACTATTGCAAATAACAAACTAAAAATCTCAGCACAGGCGAAAAAAATTAAAAGATACGCAGATAAATATAAAGGAAAAGTACAAAATAAACAATTTATTGATGAGCCAAAAAAGCTTTATGGGAAACAAGGTAAAAGGAATTGAAAGACCACCAAAAAAAGAAGAAATAGATGCATTTTGGAGAAGTATTTATGAAGAGCCTGTGGAACATAACAAAGATGCTAAATGGACAGAAGTAGTAAAAGAAGGAATAAGAAGTTCAAATGTACAGGATATGAAATGGGATGAAGTAACAGCCAGAGAGATTGAAACAAAGGTAAGAAAAGCCTCTAACTGGAAAACCCCAGGACCAGATGCGGTACCTAACTTCTGGCTAAAAGTATTAACATCTTTGCACAAAGCTTTAGCCATGAGTAAGAACTATTTATATATGCACCCTGAAAAGACACCAACCTGGCTAACAACAGGAAAAATATTAGTCCTACTTAAGAGTGAACCTTCCAATGACATACAAACTATACACTGGAATTGATGCCAACAGAGTTTATAGTACTTTAGAAGAAAACTCAATTATGGCAATAAAAGAAAGTCATATGGAACAAAGAATCATTTGTTGTTAAAGTCATAGTGGAGAACTGTAAAAAGGTGAAGAATCTTAGTATGGCATGGATAGACTATAAAAAAGCATTTGACAGTATCCCACATTCATGGATAAAAGAGTGTTTAAAAATGTATAAGATACACTGTATGCTGATCGATTACATCATAGTGACCATGAAACAGTAGCAAACAACTTTGCAGTTAAGCCATAATAAACGACAAATTATTATTCCAGGGATAAAAATCCAAAGATTGTTATTCCAGGATGACTTTCTGTCGCCGCTACTCTTTTGCCTTACCCTTAACCCATTAAGCTGTTTGCTTAACATATTAGGTCATGGCTATACTTTGGCTCCCAGAAAACAACGATGTGAAAAGCCTTCTCACCTTCTCTTTGTCAATGATTTAAAACTGTATACTTCATCAGATGAGGAACTGAAAGCACAACTGCAAGAAGTCAAAACTTTTTCAGGTGAGATAAGAATGTCATTTGGTCTTGATAAATGTGCAAAAGCAACCTTTAAAGCAGGAAAGCTGCAGCACCAAAAAACATCAGTTTGTGACAAGAATGTGATATAAAAGAACTTGAGCAAGAGGGAGCAAACAACTATTTGGGAATTGACGAAGGATCAACAATAAAACATGAACAAGTGTGAATAAAACTCGGTAAGGAATATTTTAGAAGAAATAATTAATCTTGAAAACAGAGTTGACATTTAGGAACAAAGTTCAGTCTATAAACCAGTTTGCTCTTCCTGTTCTAACTTACAGTTTTGGAGTGATTGACTGACCCTAAAAGGTGTTGAATTGATTAGACAGGAAAACAAGATGGCTTCCCTTCTTAGTTTAGCAGAAGCATATCGGCATCAAGCGGGAATGGAAATCATACCAGAGGTAGATAAAAATCAGGCAGCAACTGAATGTGCCAAAAACAAGAGTATAAGGTGAAGGATCAGATGAGAAGACAAGAAATGTGGAAAATGCATAAATATAGTTGCAAGTATAGAAAACTCTTGGACCAACCTCATGTTGATCAGAATTGAACACAGGAATGGTTAAGGAGAGACAAATTCAAACCAAAAGTTGAAAGGTTAATATTGGCCGCCCAAGATAGTGGACTACATACATGCTGGTTTACAAAGTCTATTGAACATGTGGGAGAAACAGACAAATGTAGGTTTTGTAAAACAGAATTGGAAACAGTCGCATCCCATCAGTCTAACTAGCCTGATCTGCAAGGCTATGGAACGGATTATAATGGACCTCATTAAGGGACATTGGCAAACTTCAAACACTCTACCCCACTCAGTTTGGCTTTGTCAAGTGGAGGGCATGTCTGTTAAATCTGGTTGACTTGTTTGAGACAGTCACCAAAACCATGGATGAGGGGAAGATGGTGTACATTGCCTACCTTGACCTGGCCAAACCCTTTGACACTATTCCTTACTCGGGCGTCAGGTGTACTATATAAACTCTCTCAACTAGGCATCAATCCATATAGGTTCATAGGCTGGTACTAGGCTATTGGCCCTAGGGCCTATACAAGCCTATTCATGGCAATTCCCTGGCTATTTCTTCCCACAATATTTACTTCCCTGGACCCCTGTCTAGCTAGGCAACTGACGTGATCCCTGGGATGAATTTCCTATCTCCCATCCAATCATCAAGGTTCCTTTTGAAGAGGGCCAAAGAGGCGCTCTGCTTGACATGTATGGGCAGTCTATTCCAGAGTCTGTGGAGTCTCTGTGTCAGGAACCTATCCCTCCAGCACCCTGGAGCATGTGTCTCTGAGGGATTGGGATTTCTTTAAGTGTAGCATGTCCAGCAGCTCTGGGTTTGACATGGCCTTGTATGTTAAGCAGGGATCGCCTCTGAGTAGACGATATGTGACAGAGTATAGGTAGAGTTTTTAGACGGTCAGCATAGGGCATCTGCTTTAGGTCTGTGATTCTTTTAGTGAGGTATTTCTGCAGCCTTTCCAGTTGTTGCAGATGTTTTGAGAGGTACATACCAAATAGGGCATTGCATTCTTTTATGGGTCTAATGAGTATGAGTACAGTAGGACAATGACCTCCTTTTTTCTGGATGACAAGCCCTTTGTGATGAGGTGTGCCACATAGAAGGGTTTCCTGACTGTTGTGGCGATGTGGTTATCAAAGGTGAGACCACTGTCCACCTGTGTCCCTAAGTCTCTTATCACACCTTCAGTGTTTAGTGTACTGCCTTGGTAATTTATGGGTACATGTTTTTTCCCAAAGAGGATAACTATGCATTTCTTGGCATTGAGCTTGAGCCCATGGCTCTGGCATCAAGCATCTGTTTCTGTAAGGCCCTTTTGTAGAATATCCACATCATTTGGGGATTCAATAATGGCTCCCAGTTTGCAGTCATCTGCGAACTTTGTTAGCCAGAGTCCCTTAGTGTTGGCATGTACTTCAGAGAAGTAGATGCCAAACAAGAGCGGTCCCAGGACTGAACCCTGAGGTACTCCACTTGTCACTTGTCTTGAGCTGGATTTGGAGTTGGCTACTTTTACAGTGTGGGTTCTGTCAGTAAGCCAGTTGGCAACCCATTGAGTGATGTAGGGATTAATGCCCAGCTTAGTTAATCTATGATTCCAGAGTGGGGGATGGTGTCAAAGGCCTTGGCGAGGTCCAGATAGGCAGTGTGGACCACCTTACCCTTGTCCACGGCTCTGGAGACTGATTCAAAGAAGTCAATCAGGTTCAGGAGGCAAGATCGGCCCTTCACAAAACCAAACTGCATGTGATCTAGTGTTTGAAGGTTGCCAATGTCTTTGTTTATAAGTTCCAGGATAATACATTCCATGGCCTTGCAGATCAGGCTCACCAGACTGATGGGGTGGTAGTTCGCAGGATCCAAGGTGGATCCCCCCTTGTGGAGTGAGATAACTGTAGCTGTGCACCACTCAGTGGGCATAAAGCCTGAGGTGAGGCTATGGTTAAACATGACACTTAGGTGAGGTGCCAGTTCATTTTGTAGTTCATGTAGTACACAGCCTGGGATGCTGTCTGGTCCCATGGATGCTGTATTCTTAGCTTTGGAGAGTGCATTTTTTACCTGTGTGGCTGTTATTACTGGAATTTGGCAATCTTTCGGTATTGAGATGGGTCATTTAGGGGGTGAGAGGGGGGTGAAGTTTGCACTGAATTGATCTGCTAGGATATTGGCAGTGTCCTTGGGATCAGTATATTTAATGCCATTCTGTTGTAGCTCAGAGCAGATCTGAACATTGCCATTTAGATTCTTGACATAGCTATAAAATGCTTTGTGATTGTCTTTGGAATCTTTGGCAATTTTATTTTCCTAACTAGCTTTGGGGGATTTTATGAGGGATCTCAGCTTCTTACTGAGGCTGGTAAGGGAGTTATTTGCATCATGGGATTTTCTTCTTTTCTGCAACAGTTTCTTCCTTTTGTTGTAAAGTTTGTTTATGGCAAGGGACCACCAGATTGGCTTATTTTTTTTGGAGGAGAATGTCTTGGTTCTATTGGGGATGGTATGATTCATGCACTAGTGGATGTGCTCGTACAGTGCCTTAGTGTAGGATTCAGCAGTCAAACTTTTAGTTCCCGTCTGCATGGGTGTCATGAACTTTGTCACTTCTGACTTGAGTAGCATGAAGTTGGCTTTGGGGAAGTTTTTTAAGGAGGTTTCCTTACTGGGGGGTGGGGGTGGGATGTGGATGTCAAGGGTGATTAGCTTATGGTCAGACCTGACCAATGAGGGGGTGACCATAGTTGTGGAGCATCGATTACCCATGTTGGTAATGACCAGGTCCAGGATATTGGAGCCTCTGGTGGGACTAAGGATTAGTTGTACCAGGGCGATGGAATTTATGAATTCCAAGAACCATTGGGCAAAGGTTTTGGTACACGAGTAGTTTTCCCAGTTAATGGAAGGGGAGTTGAAATCACCCAGTATTAGGGTGTTTGGTTGCATCTTAATATTTTCCAATATGTTTAGAAAGGTGTAGTGAGAATCTTGGGGCATGGTGGGGGATCTGTAGCAAGTTACAATTTGGATTGCAGTCTTAACTAGTGTTAGTTGCACCTGGAGAATTTCAGACTCATTGTGTTGGGCAACTAGCCTGGTGTTGTGAATATCCTTGGTGAATATGGACACTCCTCCACCTTTAGTGTTTTGGTCCTGGTTTGGTGGCTGAAACGTGTGGTAAGAGTTGTAGCCTGGTATTGCAGGGGGTGCTCTCTGGAGCCTTGAACCAGGTCTCAGTTACTGCACAGATATCGATGTTCTCCATTTTCAGGAGAGCCTCGAGAGAATGCATTTTGAGGTTTAGACTTCTAGCATTGAGTAGCATTACCTTCAGATTTTGCATGCTTGTACCTGTTACAGTGGTGGTTTTGTCCTTTGAACTTTGCCTAAAAAAGGCACTATAGGGGTGGCAAGAGCCTTAGCCAGTAACCTGAATCCCAGGGGTGACAGGTGCAGACCATCTCTGGCAAAGCATCGTGGTCTGTCGATCATGTCGTCCCAGGCAGACAGATACTGGATCCCCTTTGAATGACACCAGAAGCTTTAGCCAATTGTTGAAGCCAATCATTTTGTCATACTGTGGTATCATTCTGGGTGAAGGCAAGATTCTACTCAGGGCTAGGGTCACACCTGCCCGGGCCACATGATCCAAGTCTCTTTTCATGTAAAAACCAAAAAACACAATCCAGGGTAAAGTATCACCTCCCAAAATGTAATGTCTATGTCCAAGATAAAAGAGGTAGATACACCAAGATTTAATATATGCATTACTGGTATAATATGTCTAGAATTTTTTATGATGATCAGTTTTTAATATAAGTTTTTTATACACATTTTTTTCTATGCTTGTATATTATTTATGGATGTTTTTAAAGTGCATAATATTTTATACATGTTAATATTTTACATATGTTTGTACTTAATTATGCAAGAATGTTTTACTCTATATATATATATATATATATATATATATATATATATATATATATATATATATATACCAATAGTATTGTGTTTCATTGATGAGTGTTGATACATGCTTTGTGATAGGAGGATGTGGGCAATTTAAAGGAGTGTAATAATGGTTGTGATTATTAAGTCTGATGAAGCGTCCTGGTAGACGTGAAAGCGCTTACTTCTCTCAATAAATTCGTATTGCTGTGATATACAATTGTGGTTGGCTTCAATTGTCTTGGTGTATCTACCTCTTTTCTCTTTTCATGTAGTACAGAGAGGTACATCTCAAGTCATTCACTCCAACATGGACAATGACAGAGCCGTATTTGTACTTGTTGTGGAGTGACTTGAGTGCATGCATTATGTGGTGGATCCTGGCACCCAACAGGCAGATGACTGTAATTTTCTCCTTGTTCAGCTTGGTGAGTGGGACATCAGTGTGTCTGACTATAGAGTCACCTATGACTAAAGTGTTGGGTACGTTGTCTTGCCTTAGGGGTTGTTGTTGGGTGGCACACTGGTGTTGTGAGCTATGTGACACTTTGGTTATGATTGGTGTTTGTTTGTGTTTCAGCTTCGGAAGTCCTTGTTGCTTGCGCAGGTTAATGTTAAGGGCCTTTACATATGTGGGTTTAGTGTTGCTATGTGTGGGTTTAGAAGGGTTATGTGTTGCTTGAGGTGTAGTGTGGGTGTTAACCTTCTCCTCTTGACTGTCTAGCACAATCTTGGGTGGAGAGAGCTTTGCTTCCAGTTTGGCTATGTAAGTGCATCTCTCGCAGGTTGTAGTGCTGGGTGGTAGGAGGAGAGGGTTGTTTGTGTACATGAGGCAATTGCTGCATTGCCCCTGTATGCCCAGATTCACTAGGTGGACAGGAGAAATCACCGGAAGCTGACCCTTGGACATGCCTGGTTTGGTGCTTTTGTTTTTTTTTTTTGTAAAGTACAAGAGCTGTTTCCCCTTATCTTAGCAAGGTACTTTGCAATTATAGGCTGTTTAGTGCCTATGATGAATTTCTCCTTATTAACAAAGAGGGTTGAGTGCTTGTATCAGTTTAAGACTTCCTAGTGCTTTCCAGCAGGTTTTAAAGCAAGTGCTAGTCACAGGGATGCTTAAAGGTAAGATGAAAAAAAAATGGTTTATCCTAAACACTGCAGTGTGCACTAGAGAAGTTAGATGTGAAAGTAGGCAACTTACATTTTACCTGTCTAAAAAGTTAAGTTTTAGTGGAGAGTCGCTATTTTTAAAACAGCAAGATAGATTGAAAGGGGGTGGTCACTTCTGTATTCTGGTACTATGGAATACAGTAGGATGGCCAATAAATTTAAATAGTTGAAGGGAAACTGGGTCTCTGATAGAACCCACCTAATCAAACTAGGGGAAGCCACCTCAAGCAGTCGACCCGTAATGAGCAGTGTACCCCAGGGATCATCTTGGGGCCTCTGTTATTTAGGATACACTTCTCTGAGGTACAGGCCAAAACCAGTGGACTATGGCTAACCATGTTTGCAAACGACTGCAAGCTGGGCACAGTCATCAATTCCCCAAGTGATGTGGACGTCCTCCAAGAGGGTCTCACCCAAACAAATGACTGGCACCAGAAACATGGCCTCAAGCTGAATGCAAAAAAAGGTACATCATCATCCCCTTTGGGAAAAATGACCTCCCCACATATTATCACATTAATGACAATGTCCTAAGTACACAATCAGTAGTGTAGGATTTGGGCACCCAGGTTGATAGCAACCTGACTTTTGACCACCATGTTGCTCCCGTTGTAAGGAAAGCTTTCTACATGGCCCACCTCATAAGTAAGGGTATCTCATCCAGGGACAAAGAGGTAATAACATCCCTGCATTCTTCCCTTATAAGGCCAATTATTGAGTACAACGCCCCCTTTGGCATGAACCTGGCAAAGCACATACAGCAGCCTCAGACATCTACCCTACACAGATAGGCTAAAAGCCCTATCCCTATACTCAGTTTCATATAGACTCCTCAGGGGTGACCTCTATTTGGCATATAAAGCCATCTCAGACCCCTCCTTGATAGGACTGCTGCATATCCAGAAGTCAAGCTCCACTTGAGCAACCTGTACGTGCAACCTCAACCTGGTCTGTGATATCAATAGGACTTGTTGGTGGGACAGATTTGTGTCCCAAAGACTCCCCATCTGTGGAATAGACTCCCTCTCCACATCAAGCAGAGTACCTCATTATCTCTTTTAAAGTGCAACCTGGATAACTGGATGGGAAACAGAAAGTACACCCCTGGGATTCCACCTGTGTCCCTGCTGGACAGGGGCTTTGGGTGCTGACTTGTCTAAACATGGGCTAAACTCTTGGCAAGGCTTATAAGAGCCTCAGGGCCAATAGCCTAGTAACCTCCTATGATCCTATGATCTTGTTGCTGGTTGTGGCATATTAATGGCAAAAGGACTGTATACTGAAAGGCATAATAATGTGGCAAGACTGTTGCATTGGGGCTTGTGCGAACATTATAATATTGAGGTAGCCGAAAAACACTGTAAACAGGAGCCACAAAGCATCATAGAAAAATATGAAGTTTATATCACATGGAATCATCCATTACCAACAGTTTAAAAAGTAGATGTGAGAAAACCAGAATAGAAGTCCATGGAAAGAAGACAAAAGTATCATTGCTTATTGAAATCATCACACCCAGTGATTACAAAGTCCTGCGTACAGAGAGACACAAAGTCATAAAATACCAGAATTTGCAGACAGAAACAAGGGCAATGTGGAAGAAAGATATCCAGACAGTTCCAGTAATAGTATGAGCAATGGGTCTTATAAAAAAAGAATTCACAATCGTACTTAGATATGTTACCAATGGATGTAACCCTGTTTGAATTGTAGAAGGAGTCATTACTAGGCACACTGCGGATGCTGCGAAGAGCACTTCTGGCTAACATCAAAGATTGAAACAATACTAATTTCATGAACTTTAATCAGACTTTGACTTAGGAATGGGGTCCATTCCCGTCATGGTATTAGAAACCCAAAAGACTTGTAGAAATTAAACAGAGACTAGTTAAACTAGCACACTGTTTGACCTGTGGTGGTAAGTTATTCCACAGACTGGGAATATGTTCACTTAGGCCGCTATCCCTTCTGCAAGTCTGATTTATTCATTGGTGTAGATTTAAGTCCTTAGTGCAGGTGTTTGCGAAGCCGCTAGTTTTCTGCAGGACTAAGAAGTAAGGGTGTATGCAGGCATACTCTGTACTCAAATGAGGACATTTTTTTCTGAACGTCATATATTTCAGTCATATTATGTGTACAACTGTCTAAATGAAAGCCTACAACAACAAGTGCAATACCATTAATCTAAAAGTAATATATAATTGTTCTATGGGGAACAGCCAAAACTGTTACTTGCATTTATTAAGTGCTGAGGGGGGGGGGGGCAGCATTTTGAGAGATGTGTCCATTTTTAAGTGATAGGTGTCCCAGGTGGGTACCAGTAAGAGGTCATGAGTACAAAATGGAATTTGCTTCCTACACCTCTGTAAAGAAGTCAAATAGGCACACACATGCAATTATGTGCCTGTGGGAGTCTGTGTGTGTGTGTGTCTGTGGTGTGTGTGTGTGTGTGTGTGTGTGTGTGTGTGTGTGTGTGTGTGTGTGTGTAGCTACAAGAAGAACAATGCAGCACCCTTCGACCACTCAGTCAGACTCCGTATTTAATCCATTAGACCCCCTGTGGTATTGCTTACACTTCAAACAACACATTCAGTGACATTCTTGTCTCACCTTGCCTTCTGTCCTGTAATCTTCTGTACCGAGTCATGTAACTCTCACCGCTGTCAGCCACTCAGTATGTTACAGTCTTTCCTATGTCTACATGATATTATGGAAATGCATTCCTTAACTACATCTACATAATATCATGGAAATGCATTCCTTAACTACGTCTACATAATATCATGGAAATGCATTCCTTAACTACGTCTACATGATATCATGGAAATGCATTCCTTAACTACATCTACATGATATCATGGAAATGCATTCCTTAACTACGTCTACATGATATCACGGAAATGCATTCCTTAACTACATCTACATAATATCACGGAAATGCATTCCTTAACTACGTCTACATGATATCATGGAAATGCATTCCTTAACTACGTCTACATGATATCATGGAAATGCATTCCTTAACTACGTCTACATGATATCATGGAAATGCTTTCCTTAACTACGTCTACATGATATCATGGAAATGCATTCCTTAACTACGTCTACATAATATCATGGAAATGCATTCCTTAACTACGTCTACATAATATCATGGAAATGCATTCCTTAACTACGTCTACATAATATCATGGAAATGCATTCCTTAACTACGTCTACATAATATCATGGAAATGCATTCCTTAACTACGTCTACATGATATCATGGAAATGCATTCCTTAACTACGTCTACATAATATCATGGAAATGCATTCCTTAACTACGTCTACATAATATCATGGAAATGCATTCCTTAACTACGTCTACATAATATCATGGAAATGCATTCCTTAACTACGTCTACATGATATCATGGAAATGCATTCCTTAACTACGTCTACATGATATCATGGAAATGCATTCCTTAACTACGTCTACATGATATCATGGAAATGCATTCCTTAACTACGTCTACATGATATCATGGAAATGCATTCCTTAACTACGTCTACATGATATCATGGAAATGCATTCTTTAACTACGTCTACATGATATCATGGAAATGCATTCCTTAACTACGTCTACATAATATCATGGAAATGCATTCCTTAACTACGTCTACATAATATCATGGAAATGCATTCCTTAACTTTACAGGAAAACTCTCACTGCTGTCAGCCCCTCAGCATGTTATAGTCTTACCTACGTCTACATAATATCATGGAAATGCATTCCTTAACTTTACAGGAAAACTCTCACCGCTGTCAGCCCCTCAGCATGTTATAGTCTTTCCTACGTCTACATAATATTATGGAAATGCATGCCTTAACTTTATAGGAAAACTCTCACCGCTGTCAGCCCCTCAGCATGTTATAGTCTTTCCTACATCTACTTAATATCATGGAAATGCATTCCTTAACTTTATAGGAAAACTCTCACCACTGTCAGCCCCTCAGGATGTTACAGTCTTTCCTACATCTACATAATATCATGGAAATGCATGCCTTAACTTTATAGGAAAACTCTCACCGCTGTCAGCCCTCCAGCATGTTATAGTCGTTCCTACTTCTACATGATATTATGGAAATGCATTCCTTAACTTTATAGGAAAACTCTCACCGCTGTCAGCCCCTCAGCATGTTATAGTCTTTCCTACGTCTACATAATATCATGGAAATGCATTCCTTAACTTTATAGGAAAACTCACCACTGTCAGCCCCTCAGCATGTTATAGTCTTTCCTACGTCTACATAATATTATGGAAATGCATGCCTTAACTTTATAGGAAAACTCTCACCACTGTCAGTCCCTCAGCATGGTACAGTCTTTCCTACGTCTACATAATATCATGGAAATGCATTCCTTAACTTTATAGGAAAACTCTCACCGCTGTCAGCCCCTCAGCATGTTATAGTCTTTCCTACGTCTACATGATATCATGGAAATGCATTCCTTAACTTTATAGGAAAACACTCACCGCTGTCAGCCCCTCAGCATGTTATAGTCTTTCCTATGTCTACATAATATCATGGAAATGCATTCCTAAACTTTATAGGAAAACTCTCACCACTGTCAGCCCCTCAGCATGTTATAGTCTTTCCTACGTCTACATAATATCATGGAAATGCATGCCTTAACTTTATAGGAAAAGTCTCACCGCTGTCAGACCCTCAGCATGTTACAGTCTTTCCTACTTCTACATAATATCATGGAAATGCATTCCTTAACTTTATAGGAAAAGTCTCACCGCTGTCAGCCCTCCAGCATATTATAGTCTTTCCTACGTCTACATAATATCATGGAAATGCATTCCTTAAGTTTATAGGAAAACTCTCGCCACTGTCAGCCCCTCAGCATGTTATAGTCTTTCCTATGTCTACATGATATTATGGAAATGCATTCCTTAACTTTATAGGAAAACTCTCACCGCTGTCAGCCCCTCAGCATGTTATAGCCTTTCCTACGTCTACATATTATGGAAATGCATTCCTTAACTTTATAGGAAAACTCTCACCGCTGTCAGCCCCTCAGCATGTCATAGTCTTTCCTACATCTACATAATATTATGGAAATGCATTCCTTAACTTTATAGGAAAAGTCTCACCGCTGTCAGACCCTCAGCATGTTACAGTCTTTCCTACGTCTACATAATATCATGGAAATGCATTCCTTAACTTTATAGGAAAAGTCTCACCGCTGTCAGCCCTCCAGCATATTATAGTCTTTCCTACGTCTACATAATATCATGGAAATGCATTCCTTAACTTTATAGGAAAACTCTCACCGCTGCCAGCCCCTCAGCATGTTATAGTCTTTCCTACATCTACATAATATTATGGAAATGCATGCCTTAACTTTATAGGAAAACTCTCACCGCTGTCAGCCCCTCAGCATGTTATAGTCTTTCCTACGTCTACATAATATCATGGAAATGCATTCCTTAACTACGTCTACATAATATCATGGAAATGCATTCCTTAACTACGTCTACATAATATCATGGAAATGCATTCCTTAACTACGTCTACATGATATCATGGAAATGCATTCCTTAACTACGTCTACATAATATCATGGAAATGCATTCCTTAACTACGTCTACATGATATCATGGAAATGCATTCTTTAACGACGTCTACATGATATCATGGAAATGCATTCCTTAACTACATCTACATGATATCATGGAAATGCATTCCTTAACTACGTCTACATAATATCATGGAAATGCATTCCTTAACTACGTCTACATAATATCATGCAAATGCATTCCTTAACTACGTCTACATGATATCATGGAAATGCATTCCTTAACTACGTCTACATAATATCATGGAAATGCATTCCTTAACTATGTCTACATGATATCATGGAAATGCATTCCTTAACTACGTCTACATGGAAATGCATTCCTTAACTACGTCTACATAATATCATGGAAATGCATTCCTTAACTACATCTACATGATATCATGGAAATGCATTCCTTAACTACGTCTACATAATATCATGGAAATGCATTCCTTAACTACGTCTACATGATATCATGGAAATGCATTCCTTAACTACGTCTACATGATATCATGGAAATGCATTCCTTAACTACGTCTACATGATATCATGGAAATGCATTCCTTAACTACGTCTACATGATATCATGGAAATGCATTCCTTAACTACATCTACATGATATCATGGAAATGCATTCCTTAACTACGTCTACATGATATCATGGAAATGCATTCCTTAACTACGTCTACATGATATCATGGAAATGCATTCCTTAACTACGTCTACATGATATCATGGAAATGCATTCCTTAACTACGTCTACATGATATCATGGAAATGCATTCCTTAACTACGTCTACATGATATCATGGAAATGCATTCCTTAACTACGTCTACATGATATCATGGAAATGCATTCCTTAACTACGTCTACATGATATCATGGAAATGCATTCCTTAACTACGTCTACATAATATCATGGAAATGCATTCCTTAACTACGCCTACATGATATCATGGAAATGCATTCCTTAACTACGTCTACATGATATCATGGAAATGCATTCCTTAACTACATCTACATGATATCATGGAAATGCATTCCTTAACTACGTCTACATGATATCATGGAAATGCATTCCTTAACTACGTCTACATGATATTATGGAAATGCATTCCTTAACTACGTCTACATGATATCATGGAAATGCATTCCTTAACTACGTCTACATGATATCATAGAAATGCATTCCTTAACTACGTCTACATAATATCATGGAAATGCATTCCTTAACTACGTCTACATAATATCATGGAAATGTTAACTACGTCTACATAATATCATGGAAATGCATTCCTTAACTACGTCTACATAATATCATGGAAATGCATTCCTTAACTACGTCTACATGATATCATGGAAATGCATTCCTAAACTACGTCTACATAATATCATGGAAATGCATCCCTTAACTACGGTACATGATATCATGGAAATGCATTCCTTAACTACGTCTACATGATATCATGGAAGTGCATTCCTTAACTACGTCTACATAATATCATGGAAATGCATTTCTTAACTACGTCTACATGATATTATGGAAATGCATTCCTTAACTACGTCTACATAATATCATGGAAATGCATTCCTTAACTACGTCTACATAATATCATGGAAATGCATTCCTTCCTTAACTTTATAGAAAATAATACTTTTTATGAGTAGCTTGAATCCAGCCTTCTCCAACTCACCATAAGACTTTCCTCTCCAATCTATTAGATTCTGAATACCTTATTAATTCCTTCACCTGGTTTAATTTCTCCAAGTTTTTTGGGTTTATAATACCATGTTGGGAATAGATCCCATTCCTAAGTAAAGTACAATACAAATTCAGACAGTTAGTATTGTTTCAGACTTTGATGTTAGCCAAAAGTGCTCTTCTCAGGACCTGCAATGTGCCAGAATGTATCAGTAGCATATCTAAGTACAGCTGTCAATTCCTTTTTATTAGGCCTGTTTCTCCTACTACTTTTGGGGCAGGTTTGGTATCTTTCTTCCTGCAAATCCTGGTACTTTATGACTTTGTGCCTCTCTATACATTCAATGATCAATGATACTTTTGTCCTTGTTTCTTGGATTATTATATCTTGTTTTCTGCACAATCCCCAATGCATCAGTCTTTTCACATTTTTGTGAATTTCAGTATCACACCTAACAGCAAGGTGTACAAATGTTTCTAGTTCCTTTTTGCAAAACCTGTATTTTTCTGTTTCTCCCACATGTTCAAAGGACTTTTATGAATCAATGTCTGTGTAGTCCACTATCCTAGGCCACTTTAATCTTTTGGTTTCAGTTCACCCCTCCTTAACTATTCCTGCATCAGTTACACAGATAGGTAATTGATGTATCCCTGAAAGTCCAGCATCATAATTCCTGTGTACAAAACTGACAGGATGACCTTTGTATACAGCTGTCATCCAAACTGGCAACAAAACCTTTGTATACAACTGTCATCTGATATTCATTCTCATGTTCTGGTTCTGCTGGTGCAGAGGTTGTATCACTGACTAGGACACCAGTGAGATGTGAACCAAGGTAACATGAGAGCAATTTGGGAAGTTGTGGGCAGCAAAAACTATGGGTCTGACATTCGCACAGATTGGCACATATATGCAGCCAGCTGGGAAACAGGTGTAGTTACTTTGATGGATATGTGAGTCCAGATGTGTACATGCATAACATTTGTTTATGCTGGCCATTTAAAATCAATGCATGGCCAGAATTAGTCTAAAAGAGGAATTTAAAAATGTGACTATGTCATCAGTCAGAGGTGCTGGTAAAGTCCCCCGTGCCCACTTAATCCTGAGATTACTTCAAAACACACATTTCTCTGTACAGGGGCAGGAAATGGAGCACAGCAATGATGGTCAGATAAGTAAGGGCTATGCTGGACTTGGGTCAGTAAGATAAATGCCCTAGGATGAGATGAAGTATAAATAAGGTGGATGTTCTCTGTTAAAAGATCACATTCAAAAGCATGAGCTTGTCTCTGCAACCGCTACAATTAAATTCTAAAATTTAAATTATAAAATTTCTCTAAACATTAAAGCATTGTCATGTAACTTTTATCTGTTCTTAACCAATGTTTTCATATTATGTAATTTGGTTTAATTATTTGAACTGTAAATATTTTTTGTATTATTTTTGAAGACTGTACAATGATTGTTCTTAAAATGTTTTGTAATATTTTTGAAGACTGTACAATGATTGTTCTTAAAATGTTTTCTAATAATTTGAAGATTTTCTCCCCGGGCCTCCGCTGAAAATGGGCACCTACCCAGTTGAAATTTCTTGGTAATCAAATGTCAGTGAATAATAAATAATGTTGTCATGCAGTCCGGCCTCCTGTATGAAAAAAGATTAGTGCACTGTAAATACGATTGACTGGTTCATATCTATACTGTCCTTTGGGGATCAAAGAGGGTCCATCAGAAAAAAAAAAACTCAATTTGCTCTCCCATTGAGTTACTTCAAACACCATTCTAGGCGTTCTGCTTCTTTATTTTTCTAGTTTCTTCAGAGTGTTCTTCAAAGTTCTTACTTCTAGTTTGATCTGATACATTTTCAACATTTGGCAGCTTAGTGCCTGCTACACACTTCCAAAACCCAAACTTTCTTTTCTCCACAATGCACTTCTGATTCTCAGAGTAAACACTACGGATCTGTAATTCAAGAAGAAAAATGATTACCAAGCCCAAACCTGCTTCTAGCAGTCCCTGGGTCAGATTCTTCTGTAAAAAGTATCTGGGCATCACTTAATACTGTACCATATTTCACTACCTATATTAGCTTAATGAATCACTTCCCTGATAAATGTTCTAAACGGGTACAAGTGTGTATATTTTTCTGAAACATCATTGTTTAGACACTAGTTCATGCTGTACATTGTGATCTACAGAGTAATAACAGTAGTAACAGCAATAATAATGATAGTAATAATAGTAGTAATAGCAATAGCAATAGTAATAGTAGAAAAGCAATAATAGTACTGAGAGTAGTAATAGCAATAATAATAGTAATAATAGTAATAGCAATAGCAATAGTAATAGTAGAAACAGCAATAATAATAGTACTGAGAGTAGTAATAGCAATAATGATAATAGTAATAATAGTAATAGCAATAACAATAGTAATAGTAGAAACAGCAATAATAATAGTACTGAGAGTAGTAACAGCAATAATGATAATAGTAATAATAGTAATAGCAATAACAATAGTAATAGTAGAAACAGCAATAATAATAGTACTGAGAGTAGTAACAGCAACAATGATAATAGTAATAATAGTAATAGCAATAACAATAGTAATAGTAGAAACAGCAATAATATTAGTATTGAGAGTAGTAACAGCAATACTGATAATAGTAATAATAGTAATAGCAATAACAATAGTAATAGTAGAAACAGCAATAATAATAGTACTGAGAGTAGTAACAGCAATACTGATAATAGTAATAATAGTAATAGCAATAACAATAGTAATAGTAGAAACAGCAATAATAATAGTACTGAGAGTAGTAACAGCAATAATGATAATAGTAATAATAGTAATAGCAATAACAATAGTAATAGTAGAAACAGCAATAATAATAGTACTGAGAGTAGTAACAGCAGTAATGATAATAGTAATAATAGTAATAGCAATAACAATAGTAATAGTAGAAACAGCAATAATAATAGTACTGAGAGTAGTAACAGCAAAACTGATAATGGTAATAATAGTAATAGCAATAACAATAGTAATAGTAGAAACAGCAATAATAATAGTATTGAGAGTAGTAACAGCAATACTGATAATAGTAATAATAGTAATAGCAATAACAATAGTAATAGTAGAAACAGCAATAATAATAGTACTGAGAGTAGTAACAGCAATAATAATAACAGTAATAATAGTAATAGCAATAACAATAGTAATAGTAGAAACAGCAATAATAATAGTACTGAGAGTAGTAACAGCAATAATAATAATAGTAATAATAGTAGTAAGAGTTGTAATAGCAATAACAATAGTAATAGCAGCAACAGCAATAATAACAGTAATGATGGTAGAAATATCAATAATAATAATAGTAATAATAGTAGTAATGTCACATCTGTGATATATTTCACCCAAATAATACAGCCCCAATCAAGGTCCATATGTCTCCTCATATGTACTCATACGTTTATAGGTTCATAGGTATGTACTAGGCTAATGACTACCAGGGCCTGTATAAGCCTAGCCATGCAATTAAACCCAACTGTGCCTGGGCATTTATTAGGAGGGGGTATGTTAGTTAGGAAGTTTATGAAGGTTACGTGGGGGGTATGTTAGTTTGGGTTCCCTATTAAATCAGCAAATGCTTAAAATAGCGAATGCTGTTTAATCGAACCTTTTTAATTGAAACAGCAAAATCCTGAACACACAGAACAGCAAATGTTTCCCAGAGGAAAAAAATCACTGTGCATTTTCAGAACTTTGCCATTTCCTCCACTGTGGTGTGGGTGGCTAAGCCCCCAACTTTATTTGTGTTTTTTTTTTTTTTTTTTTTTTTAATGGAGCAACAATTTTTTTCCCTGGTAAAAAAAATCGCTCTTCCGTGTGTTCGGCATTCTGCCGTTTCAATGTTATACAGTGTTCACTGTTATAATATAAACCCGATAGTTTGTGCATTACTGTCTGCCTCTAACAGATACATGGAGGCCTGATCCATGGTGAATTTCTGATTTCCTATCCACTGGACAGGTTATGCTTAAATAGGGTTAGGGATGGACTCTGCATCACATAGATGGTGAGCCTGTTCCAGAGCATAAGGATCCTCTGGGATACATATTTGTCTTGCCAACATGTCTTATTTATGTCACAAGCAAAATTTAAATCCTTGGATCTAGTGGTTCTGATGCTTTTCATTTTGCAGATGTGCAAAAGGTCCATCAGAGCTGGATCCAAAGATGCCTTGTATCCCAGACATTGCAATAGAAAGAGTATAGAGACAGGGTTTTAAGGTGATCCATATAGGACAATATGTTGTTCTGTGGAGTCTACTGTTATGAAACCTTTATGGGCGTTCAAGTTGTTGCATACATTTTGTCAGGTACATGCTGATGGGGGCATTATACTCAATGACCAGTCTAATAAGGGCAGAATAAAGTGGCACTGTGACTGTGGAGCTGGATGTCATGTCCTTACTTATAATTTGGGAGACATACAAAGATTTTCTTGCTACCTTGGCCACATGTTGGTCAAAGGCTAGATTACTGTGATATATATTCCCAGATCCCTGCCTACCAGGTCAACTGTTATGGGTATCTTATCAATGGAATAAATAGTTTGGGTGACAGTTTTCTCAAATGTACTATAATGTATTTCTTGCCACTAAATTTTAGTCCATGACTTTGGCAGCAGTCATTTATCTGGTTATACCTTTTTGTAAGACATTCATGCCATGGGTTAATCTATAATAGCTCCCAGTTTGTAGCCATCTGTGAACTTGGTCATCCAAAGACCTTTGACATTAGCCTTTACCTCCAAGAAGTAGATGCCAAATAGGTCCATTCCCTGAAGTACCCTGCTGGTGACTGGTCTATTAGTGGAGGTGGCGTTACAAATCCTGACTTCCTGAGCCTGCCTGGGAACTAGCTGGCAATCCAGTGAGTTATGTAGGGGTTTATGCCCAGTTCAGTGTGTTTGTCAACTATACCCAAGTGGAGTATTGTATGAAACACCTTAGCCAGGTCCAGGTAGGCAATATGTACCATTTCCCCTCATCCATTGCCTGGGTCCAGTGTCTGAAGATTGCCTGTGTGTTTCTTGATCATTTTCATGATAATTCATTCCATGGCTTTGCATATTAGACAAGGCTTTAGTGTCTGGAGGTCAGTTGATGGTCCACCAGTGTGAAGTGGAATAACTTTTGCAGCCCATCATTCTCATGATACAAAGTCTGTTTTGATGCTATAGTTAAAAAGTGATTCAAGTGGTCCTGATAGGTCATGTTTCAAGTATTTAGGAGGCATCCCAGGATATTTTGGGGGCCTACTGAGGCTGTGCTTTGGCCTTAGCAAGTGCCACCAGAACTTGCTGTCTGTTAATATTTGAGAGTTATGCTAATAGGTATTTTATGGGGAAAGGCAGGGGGAGTGAGGGTTGAAGTTTGATATGAATTTATCAGCCAGCAAATTTGCTATCTCACTGTGTTGAATGAAGGTGGCACTACTGACCACCAGTTCAGCACAATGATGTGTGCTGCCCTGGAGGATTTGGACATGGGTGTTGAAGGCCTTGTGGTTGTCTTTAACCTGTCGGTCCAACTTGACCTCATAATTAGCCTTGTTGGACTTAATTAGTCCTCTTAGTTTATTGTTTACTTTAATTACAGTGCTCCTGTCATAATGGGATTTACTTTTTCTCTTTTTGGCTATAACATTTTTTCCTTTTCTTATATACTCAGAAGGACTCGCAGTGCCAAAGGTATTGAGCAAAAGCTCCACACCAACAAATTCAGTCACAAATCCTACTGCACTTTGTTTTGTTATTCATCTTGGTAATATAATCAACTATTAAACTTTGGATTTTATCCCCAAAAGTCGTTTTTTTATCATTTTGTTTCATCTCTACAGTGCCTTTTCTTATATACCCTATTAAGGTTAGGATTCCACCAATGTGGATTGTTTTTAGAGTTTGTTTTGGGCCTTACTTCTTGTAGGTATATTAGCTTCTATACAGTCATTTAAATGATTGTACAGTGTCTCTGTGAACAATTCTGAATAGTTTGCTGTGAACTCCGGGATGGGAGAAAAATTGAAATTTTACAAACTACTACTTAATAGGATGTAGTTTGCTGTGGAATAGTTCCTATCTGTTACACGGTTTGCAGGAATTACCAAGTTAATTTTTATTTCAAAGGAGACAACTTTGTGGTCTGACCTCATCAGTGATGATATGACACTGAGGGGTGCAGTGCTCTCCCATATTAGAAAGTACAAGGTCCAGTGTGTTTGAACCTCTTGTGGGTGTGTGCACTATTTGGTCAAGGGTATTTATGCTAATAAACTCCAGGAATAGTGCCTGCGAGTATGAGGCAGTGTGTGTTTCCCAGTATATAAAGGGGTAGTTAAAGTCTCCCATGAATATGGTATTTGGTTTAATGATGAGTGTCTCCAGTACACGTAAGTAGGAGCTTAGGATTCTAGGGACATAGAGGGTGACCTATAGCTTGCTAGCATATGGCATGGGGCTTTGTCTATGGTGATTTGCATGTGGATAAATTCCAGGTTATCACTCTGTTTAACCAACTTCAAGTTATGCTTGTTACTAATGTAGATCGAGAGTCGTCCACCTTTTGTCCCTGTCTGTGCAGCAGATGGTTTAAATGTGTGGAAGGCACTGAAGCCTCACACTGCTGCATGACTTTCTGTACATTTAAACCATGTCTCGGTAATGGCACATATCTCTATATTCTCCAGCGTGGGTAGAGCTTATAGGCTGTGGAATTTCTTCTTTAGCTTCCTAGTATTGAGCAGTAACTTCTTTAGAGTTCTTTGGGTTTGATTTATTATGTGGGTAGGTTTGTCAATTTAATATTGCCTAAAAAAGACTTTAAGGGGGTAGATAAAGTTTTAACCAATATTCAGAAGCTTAGTGGGTACAGGTGCAGACCATTATTTGCAAAGCAACATGGTTTATTAACCATGTCCTCCCACGCTGACAAATATTGAATGCACTGTGGAAAGACACCAGAAACTAATCCAATTATTGAAGTCAACCATCTTTTGTTCGTAGTGTGGCATCATCCTTGTTGAAGGTTGAATGCTGCTCAATACAAGGCATGTACCTGCCTGAGACACATATTCGGAGTGATCATCAATGTCTGTCTATAGTCCAGGGAAGTACATCTCAGGTCATTAATGCCCACATGGATTATAATAGAATCATACTAGTACCTACAGTGTAGAGACACGAATGTGTGTTTAACTTGGCAGATCCTGGTTCCAGATAAGCAACTAACCAATCTCTTGTCCTTGTTCAGTCTGGTACATGTCCCTATCCCAGATACCGTGAGAGGAACAATTGAAACTATATCTGCTTGTCTTGAACTTATGTCATTCAGGTCACTTCACCTCTCCATCACACTTTGAAACATACTCATTTCAGCCATATGCCCCACCACCCTACCACATCACACTCTCTTCCGTATTAGCCTCTGCTATTCTTTTCTGCGAAACCATCCCTTTCAGGTCTTATGCCATTTATTCCCCAAAGATCTACAGTGAGGCTTTATCGGACTTTATACTTAGCTGTTCCAAAGTTGTCTGCAATCAAGTACTTCTAAAAAGATTAACCCCCAGAATAGTGCAGTCTTCTGGTGGCTTCTTACAAATCATTAGCACATTCTATTAATAAATCTTACATTTTTTGTCTTTTTATGTTCATATGTCTTTAAACTGCTTTTATTTATTGTAACTGTTATCCCTTCAGCCATATGATCATTAAAAGTTTGTATTAAAAGGTAATGCAATCCAAAATATAGACAAATGAATTTCAAAAAATACTATTTGAGCAGACATTTACAAAAATATTTACTGTGCAAAACTTCCAGTCAGATGTCTGCAGAGAGTGTTAGAATAGATTAGTGAATAAAAAGTTGCACTGGCCTTGAAAATGACAAAATTAAATAATTTCAAAGAAAACACATGAAATCATATATTGGCACAGGAAAAATATGTCAAAGAGGATTCTTTTCATAGGTAAGAAGGTATTCATTCAGTTTTATTTTAAAACAGACCTTCCATTTTTTATCAAAACTCATGATGCTGAAATGTTCCTTTTAAAGAAAACCTAAAGGAAATCAAGTCAGCCTTTGACAACATTGAAACTTGTGTTGCAAAATACAATGGATAAAAATAAAAAAAATTAAAAAGTAATGAATTTATAATAAAGGCCATGAAATTGCAGGATTTTGCCAGAACCTCTGCAAAGCAGTTTCTAATACCTTATATCCAAAGTCTCTATAAATAATCCTCAGTTTTAAAAGCAGCTTTATAGGTCATGACCTGTTCATAGCTATGTTATTAGTTGCGGCAAATCTGTCAGTAAATCCAATAATTTCTTCTCAGAAACAGAAAAAAATGTGGCATAAAGCACTAAACTGATTCTCTAACGGAGGTTAAGTTGTTGTGTCTTACACGTTATCCATGATGAGGTTGTGACTGTATTGTGCAAGACTGAGAAGGCCTGCTGCAGTACTGAACCTGTCTCCTAAACCTTGTGTTACTAAATTAATCCAGATGTCCTCCATGTCGAATATGACTGCAACACCTTTGCTATGTGCTTGCTGTACTGAATTTTGTATTTTGCATGCAAAGTGAACTATACAACAGTCAGATGTTTTTGAAATTAGTGAAAATTATCACATTGCTTTGTATTTCACAGACTCAGCTTTAAAAGTAAAATTGTAAATGTCAGCTTCAAATGCCTTCTTTTTATTCTTTTTAACTTGAGAAAACAATGAGGAACAATGAAAAGACGAGCACCTAGTGCAGAGAAACCAATAATGGAGCTGTAAAGGGAGGATAAGAAAATGCAAACTGTATCCATTATGTTAAAATAATTATAGTGTGTGTGTGTGTGTGTGTGTGTGTGTGTGTGTGTGTGTGTGTGTGTGTGTGTGTGTGTGTGTGTGTGTGTGTGTGTGTGTGTGTGTGTGTATCTGTAAATTAATTTATTTAGATCAGAAACCAGTTGATTAATGCACAGTAAAGATCCCTACACTTTCGACAATGTAAAACACACAAGTCAGTGAGTTGTAAATCGCATAAAAGACCCATGAATGACAGATCCAAAGACAGACATTAGAAATACCTACTCTATGGGTCATAGTCATAGTCCCAGCGGTTCATATATACACAATATTGATTGGTGAAAAGTGTCAGTACACCTATATGGAAATTAGCTAAGCTCCAATGAACAATGCTGATTATGGAAAATCTCAGCACTGAGCTGAAATGCTCACAAGAGATGTTTCCATCTTTACTAGTGTAAAATGGATGCAAATTACGGTAGTTATGTGCAGTGAAGACTGTATATATGTAAAGTTATGACTTCCTTCAGATGTATGAGCCTATACAGATCTCTCAAGATCTTTTACAAGAACCCGTGGAGCGGTAAACTGCTATAAGGTTTTACTTATTTCCTCTAAGGGTGTCCTTAGGTGGGCACCCTGATTGGTCTTTTATAAGCGTGGAAAGGGAGCAGACAGGAAAGCTGGAAATGAGCGAGAGAGAAGGATAGGGACACACAGAATGAAGACATTAACAGAGCTGCACTGTTGGAGGTAGGAGTGTGTAAGTCATATGCTGTGACATTTTATCCCAAGTGGTAGATAGGGGTAGGCTTTGTATCCTGTGGCATGGATTGTAACTGGAAACTAAAACTGTGTAAAGTGAAAACAGTGAGACAGTTTAATTTATCTTTTGAAATCTTAGAAGCGCATATACACTAAGTATATGGTATAGCGTGCTGGAGTGTGAATGAGGCACACTTGTCATTTCTGCACATTGGTGAACTCAGCACCTGTCAGCACAGCTCAGTCATGGACAGCCAAATGTATTTTCTTCTTGTAGAAGGAGTTACACAGGTGCAGTGTGATGCAGTCCATAGAGCCAAGGGTGTAGCCAGGCATACTCTTGGTACTCTACTGAGAAATTTTTTTTTTCTGAGCTTCACATCAACATGGATTTTTTTTAGGTCATATTATATCTACAATTCTCTAAATGAATGCCTAAAGCAACAGGTGCAATATTGCTAATCTAAAAACAATATATTTAATAGTTTTAGGAGGAACAGCTGAAATGTTCTTTACATTTATTAAGTGCTGGGGGGCAGCAATTTGAGAAACGTGTCCATGTTTAAGTGATAGGTGCCCAAGGAGAATAGTACTAAGACCTTGTGAGTAAACAATGGAATTTGCTTGCTACACCCCTGCATAGAGCTCAGCATGATTCATATTCATAGGTTCATAGGATGATACTAGGCTATTGGCCTGGAGGCCCTTATAAGCCTAGCCAAGAATTTTGCCCATGTTCCCTCAAAGTCAGCACTTGTTTCCCTTGTCCAGCAATGACACAGGTGGGATCCCAGGGGTATATTTTCTGTTTCCCATCCAGTCATCCAGGTTCCTCTTAAAGAGGGATACAGAGGTACTCTTCTTGACATGGAGAGGGAGTCTATTCCACAGATGGGGGAGTCTTTGGGACACAAATCTATCCCGGCAACAAGTTTATTAATGTCACAGACCAGGTTAAGGCCTTGCATGTGGGTTGCATGAGTGGAGTTTGACTTATGGATATGCAGCAAGTCGCTCAAGGCTGGGTCTGAGACGGCCTTATATGCCAGACACAGGTCACCTCTGAGTAGTCTGTATGAGACTGAGTAGAGGGACAGGGCTTTTAGCCTATCTGTATAGAACAGGTGTTTGAGACCCTGGATTTTCCTGGTCAGGAACCTCTGTGGTCTCTCCAACTGCTGCATGTGCTTGGCAAGGTACATGCCGAAGGGGCCATTGTACTCGATAATGGGTCTGATAAGGGTGAAATACAGGGATGTTATGACCTCCTTGTTCTTGGATGAAATATCCTTATGTATGAGGTGGGTCATGTAGAACGCCTTCCATACAACGGAGGCAACATGGTGGTCAAAAGTCAGGTTGCTATCAATCTGGGTGCCAAGTCCCTCATGACTGATTGCATGCTTAGTACATTTATAAAAGAACTTCGTAAATAAGCCTAACTTATGCCAATTGGCCTCCATCAGCCATTTTAGGTTTTAAGAAGATGCTTGCTTCTCCAGCACCTTGGGTAAAATGAATGAACTGAAACCACTTCTTAATAGCAGAGATAAGCTGAAATTCGTGAGAAAAGGCAATATTCTATGTAATTCATTGTGATCTGTTGAGCCTTATATTTAACAATAAGACATGATAATTGATAGGATTTCATGGCCTATGAATGATATGGTTAGGAATGTGTAAGATGCCATTTTTAGTGCTGTCTACATATGTCAATATGCTGACTCTTGTCACTATCAACTTGGAAAAGGATACTTTAATGTTAAATGTCAGGTGAGTAATTCCATACAGTAAGTTTCTCAGTAACACACCCTCATAACAAACATAATATACAGAAATGTAACAGTACTACAGCAGAAGGCAACACAGCTCAGGCAGTGAGGATAACAGAACTGAAAAACAAAATAATTTCTCTGTACTTCTGTAGAATTGTCAACATTTAATGCAATTGTTTGACAAGGATGGCATATCAGCCTGTCACTTTTGTCACACTGTGATTGCAGGTTGCAACAATTTGTGACCACAGGAAACAAGACACAGGAGAGACAACTTCAGTCCTAAGCAGAATCACATCCTTATGGATACTTTGAGGAGATAAGGAAAGTGCCTGTTTGGAAAAGTGGAGGTGGGGTGCCCAAACAGGTAGAGAGACCAAAGAGATGGAATCAGGTAGTGACAAACATTGATGTTAAAGAAGGAAGGAATCCCTCCATAGAATAGTGCAGGAAAAGAGATGATGATATAGTGGGATGTGCCACAACATAGCAGCACTGGTAGTGGGATTTCCAGATGTAGTGGGATGTGCCATGACATAGCAACACTGGTAGAGGGACTTCCAGATATAGTGGGATGTGCCACGACATAGCAGCACTGTTGGTGAGACTTCCAGATATAGTGGGATGTGTCACGACATAGCAACACTGTTGGTGGGACTTCCGGATATAGTGGGATGCGCTACGATGTAGAACCACCAGTAGTGGGACTTCCACACTCCAACCTTTAACACCAAATGAGGATGAACTGGATGCAGAAGATTGTGTCTGGCATTACCAGATGTGGTATTGACAGTAGTATCTTTAGACCCTTGCAACAAGCACAGGCAGGCAGTGTGGAAGGTTAGTCATTTAGTGAAGCTTATCCTCCCTTTTTCATGCTAAAATATAATTACTATAACAAAAATGCACAGCATCCGTACATGATTCATAATCAGGTGTTCCATCAACATCAGAGACAGGAGAAAATCTACAAACAATGCATGGTAAGTTATGTAATTGTATCTAAAGATGGAAATAGTTACACCTGATATGGGCCACATTACCCATATGTTCACATATCTGTTCACAGGTTCATGACCATAGTGGAACACCTACTGTGTCATATCACTGCAGGCTGATGTTGAAAGCAGGATGGCTGTCAATGATTAAGTCACAACTCTAATTATCAGTTGCAAAGTATACTAGCGGGGACCCTGTACCACAACAGGTAGTATACTAGCAGGGCCCCTGTACCACAGCAGGTAGTATACTAACAGGGCCCCTACACCACAACATGTAGATAACTACTTATGATGTGACAAGTCTCACATTTACCAAAATGGCGATATGTCATTACCTCGCACGGGGGGGGGGGTAGGTACACAATACAGCTCAATACCTGCTTCATGTGCATAGCCTGAATCCCTAGATAAAGAGACTACCCTTTCAGAGATAGCTGTACCTACTCTCACACCTACTGGCAGATGTACCAGGTGAAGGCATATTTCACAGTTTGCTCCAGAGGCACTCAAGAACTTGGCCACCCAGTACCAGATATGGTGTAACATAGTTCATGCCTAGGCTTCTGTCACTGAGGGTCAGGTACAGATGGTTAGAGCATTCCAGAGTAAACATGAAAACATTCACTAGAATATGGCAATGGTTGAACCCAGATGCAATGCCATGATGGCTTTCATGTGCAGTAGGGTTGCACACACAGCATTCATGGCTGCTTCCATAAACACATTTGTAAAGGTTTACTAGGCACACATTGGAAGCACAGTTGGATGTGGCTGTGGGATTGACCATGTGCATGATAGACAAGTAAGCCATACACCACATGCATCTTAAGAAAGTGCTGCAAGTAAAGACTTCTCAGTCAGTATCTAGGTCCTGCATTACTCTTAGGTCAATGTCAAGAGATTTGGCTGCATCCAGGAGATGCCACCATCAGAACAGCTCAGCATCAACTTCACATGCTAACGCATGAGGCCATCAGCCACACAATCCTTAGTGGACAATGTGTAAAGTAAAGCCGTATTCACCCAGCAATATATGTGCACAGAATGTTACAATATGACATCCCACAGAAAAATGAAAAAAAAAACACTTAGGAGACAATACCAAAGAGAGAAAATATTTATTTATTGATTTATTCATTCATAAATCACTTCACAATTATTAATAGTCAGCATAGCCATTACTGGACACTGCATATAATAATAATAACAGTACAGCCATAAATATGTGTAATGACCCTGCTTCTCCATAGTCATATGCCACTTACCCCTCAATACTGTATATCTGTCAGTTGATGGCCCTTCTACCAAAAACAACACTTCATTTATAGAAAAAAGGAATGTCTGATGAACAGTGTAAGCTGACCATGCACCACACAGTATAGCCCATTGGTAACACTGGTCTGATAAACAGTGTGAGCTGACTGTGCACCACACATCGTAGCCCATAGGTAACACTTGCCTGATGAACAGTGTAAGCTGACCATGCACCACACAGCATAGCCCACAGGTAACACTATCCTGATGAACAGTGTAAGATGACCATGCACCACACAGCATAGCCTACAAGTAACACTGGCCTGATGAACAGTGTAAGCTGACCATGCACCACACAGCGCAGCCCACAGGTAACACTCGCCTGATGAACAGTGTAAGCTGACCATGTACCACACTGTGCAGCCCATAGGTAACACTGGTCTGATGAACAGTGTAAGCTGACCATGCACCACACAGCATAGCCCATAGGTAACATTCACCTGATGAACAGTGTAAGCTAACCATGCACCACACAGCATAGTCCACAGATAACACTGGCCTGATGAACAGTGTAAGCTGACCATGCACCACACAGCATAGTCCACAGATAACACTGGCCTGATGAACAGTGTAAGCTGATGATGCACCACAGAGAGCAGCCCACAGGTAATACTGGTCTGATGAACAGTATAAGCTGACCATGCACCACAAAGCGTAGCCCACAGGTAACATTGGCCTGATGAACAGTGTAAGCTGACCATGCACCCCACAGCATAGCCCACAGGTAACACTGCATGCATCAAGTATTATACATGTTACTGTTTTCTCACTGCAGCTAAGTGAATGTCATGGCCTAGAGTTGTGGACTACACACTGCAGCTAAGTGAATGTTGTGGCATAGAGTTGCGGACTACACACTGCAGCTAAGTGAATATTGTGGCCTATAGTTGTGTACTACACACTGCTGCTTTGCCTGCATAGCTGGATACTATGCATGAGCCTGCTGGAGAGGTTGTCATGCTACTGACATCAGCTGACCACAATCTCTGTCATCATTAGTGGAACAAACAATAAAGGGAAGTTCACAGTGTGATTATGTTGTGCAGAATGCTGCAGGCAGTAAACATCCTGCATACAGTAGTAGGGTCATAGTGAACAGCCCCCAGACTCATCCAAGTATCAAACATCCAGTATGCAGTAGCAGGGTCATACGGAAAAGTACCCCAGATTCATCCAAGTACCAAACATCCACCATGCAGTAGCAGGGTCATACTGAAGGGCACCCCAGAGTCATCCAAGCATCAGACATCCAGTATGCAGTAACAGGATCATACTGAAGGGCACCCTAGACTCATCCAAGCATCAAACATACAGCATGCTGTAGCAGGGTCATGCTGAAGGGCCCCCCAGACTCATCCAAGCATCAAACATCCAGTATGCAGTAGCAGGGTAATATGGAAAAGTACCCCAGATTCATCCAAGTACCAAACATCCACCATGCAGTAGTAAAGTTGTACTGAAGGGCACTCCCGACTCATATAAGCATCAAACATCCAGCATACAGAAGCAGAATCATACTGAAGGGCATCCCAGACTCATCCAGGCAACAGAAATTGGTTTTGAGCAGTCCAAATACTTGCCTTAATGACTATCTGTGTCAGGACAGAATGGTGTTAAAATGTTCCTTGGCAGTTCCCAGGGGTTACTAAAGGCTTAAGTGAAAGACTACATCACCTGCAAAACCAAATGTGGAATACATAAGTAAAAAGGAGGTCATGATTACAAAGTTATAACTATAGTTCCACTCTCCAGGTTATGAATAGGTCAACATTTGCCAAGATCTAATTTTTCTTGGCCAGCAGGTACAGCTAATTGCACAAGGTTTAGGTGTGGCTGAAGCCACTACCTCATAGTGGGAAGCAGCTAAGCTGGCAGCAAACCCAAACATCTTTACTGATTGCAAAGCAGATGCATAAGTTGCAACTGTAGTTTTTGTATCCCTTATGCACAAGACACAGAACAGTATCAAAATGACAGGGAACCACAGAAAGGTGGGAAGAGCTGCACATTTTTAATAACATGCACACAGATTTTTACGACTCCCATTTACTTCACATTATCCCTTAATCTGCATATGAATTTCTCCAGCTGTTTCAAACTGTTGCACCTAAGTGTAGTTTGCATCTGTGAATCCTAGTTTACCTGTACTTACGCGCAACCAGTGCAAATTTCCACAGTGTAAAAGTGCAATGACTATGAATACCGTCCGTGTCTTGCACTGTAGCATGAGGTGCTCTGATGTGTAAAATGATAATGCAAGACTCAAACACCTGAAGACAGCTACTTCCGCAAATGTAATGCAGCACACGGGGCGTGGCACGATTAGAACAAGAGCACTAGTGCAGCTACGTACTTAACCAAATAAATTACTTTAAACTTCAACAGGGCATCTTTACTTCTCCCACAGGGAGGGGAGCAGAGAGAGATTGTGTGTGTCTTTCGGCTTTTAGGGGTTGCCACAGCAGAACTCTGCTAGATCTTTTTCTTGTTAGTTCTATCACCCTCTGTGTTACAGGTAGGATACCAGAATGACTTGAGTTTTCTGGAATACCTCTATTTTCATTTCTAATAATTTCAGGCATGGTCTTATTTTTGATCTTAGACATTATCTTTTATTACAGCAAGCTTATAGTGTTCAAATTCCTTGAATATGGCATGCTTAAAAATCTGTATATGTTTGTGTGTGTGTGTGTGTGTGTGTGTGTGTGTGTGTGTGTGTGTGTGTGTGTGTGTGTGTGTGTGTGTGTGTGTGTGTGTGTATATGTATGTATGTATATATATATATATATATATATATATATATATATATCTGTGTGTGTATGTGTATGGGTCTACCTGGGTTTACCAAAAAGACACATAACAGAAACTTACATCGAAATCACAGAATCAAAAATTCACTACAATGAAAGGTTATAATAATGAAAGTCAGTATATTGAACAAGTATCTCTGCTTATGAAGCAACACTTCCAGTACCCTAGTTTACAGGAACTGCAGTGTTTTTTTTTTATTTAAAGAATTATTGGCTGCAGACGTTACACAGTATTCAGAGCTCTAAATGGAGATCACGGTGCAGTGAGAATAGGGAAATTTACCCTTTTCCCCACTGTAGTGCAATCCCAGAGTTGGTATATATAATTTGCGGGAGGTGTGAGGGGTGCAGGGAGCTTGCCCCCCCGTAAAAATGTAAAGAAAGGTTAATTTTTGAGTTTAAATTTTTTTTTTAATGTGGAGTTTGGCGTTCAATGTACTGACGTTCGGTATAATAAGTTTTTATTGTAGTGAATTTTCGATTCTGTGGTCTCAACAATGTAAGTTTTGGTTATGTGCCTTTTCAGTAAACACAGATAGACCTATATATATATATATATATATATATATGCGTGTATATATGTTTATTCTCACACGCCTTTATCAAATATAATAATACTTCAGTTTCACAGTTGTGTTGTACTTTTCTTTTTGTATTGTAAATATCAGCATTATTTTTAGCACCGAATTTAGCTTAATGTTGTCGATGTTCATCTCTTCTTCTTCTTCTTTATTTATTTATTCATTTACATTTGTTTACTGGGTAGTGTACTATTGAACTGGTGACCTGTTTTCAGTGGAGACCCAGGGAGAAAAGCTCTAAAAAATACAAGACAGATAAAGATATACAAAAATACATTACTAAGAATCAAAAATAATTACCATACAAAGTTTTGCAACCAAAAAGATTAGATAATATTCTTCATTATAGCTACAACATTATAAATTCTTCTCAACTTCCCTTCTGCCTTCCTCCAGTTCTGCGTATTTGACCTTTTCTCAAATGAATACCATTTCTGCAACCATTATTCTTACATGGACACAGCACTGGTTAGTCCTCTAACAATGTTTGCCATTTTTACCACTGTCCTTAGTCTGATCCACCGGGAGCCATATTCACCTGAGTCCTCTATGATGGTATTATACCTGGCATTTTCCTGACCACATTGAGGAAACTTGAATCCCATTTGCCGCCTGTGCTCATTATTTTATTTATTTAACATTTGTTTACTGGAGATGTCCGACTGGGCTGGTTGCCCTTTTTCAGTGGAGGCCCAGGGAGAAAAGCTTCACATATGTACACAGTATAACGGCACAAAATATACACGATCAGAAGACTCATACACATGATAAGGAAAGCACAAAATATACACAATCAGAAGAGTCACACACCATAAGTTAAGCACAAACTATACACGATCAGAAGAGTCATACACATCATAAGGAAAGCACAAAATATATATGATCAGAAGAGTTATAGACGTCATAAGGAAAGCACAAAATATACACGATCAGAAGAGTCATACACATCATAAGGAAAACACAAAATATACATGATCAGAAGAGTTATAGACGTCATAAGGAAAGCACAAAATATACACAATCAGAAGAGTCACACACCATAAGGTAAGCACAAACTATATACGATCAGAAGAGTCATACACATCATAAGGAAATCACAAAATACACACGATCAGAAGAGTTATACACATCATAAGGAAAGCACAAAATATACACAATCAGAAGAGTTATATACATCATAAGGAAGTGCAAAATATACATGATCAGAAGAGTTATAGACATCATAAGGAAATCACAAAATATACATGATCAGAAGAGTTATACACATCATAAGGAAAGCACAAAATATACACGATCAGAAGAGTTATATACATCATAAGGAAGTGCAAAATATACATGATCAGAAGAGTTATACACATCATAAGGAAAGCACAAAATATACATGATCAGAAGAGTTATACACATCATAAGGAAATCACAAAATATACATGATCAGAAGAGTTATATACATCATAAGGAAGCGCAAAATATACATGATCAGAAGAGTTATAGACGTCATAAGGAAAGCACAAAATATACACGATCAGAAGAGTCATACACATCATAAGGAAAGCACAAAATATACATGATCAGAAGAGTTATACACATCATAAGGAAAGCACAAAATATACATGATCATAAGAGTTATACACATCATAAGGAAAGCACAAAATATACACAATCAGAAGAGTCACACACCATAAGGTAAGCACAAACTATATACGATCAGAAGAGTCATACACATCATAAGGAAATCACAAAATACACACGATCAGAAGAGTTATACACATCATAAGGAAAGCACAAAATATACACAATCAGAAGAGTTATATACATCATAAGGAAAGCACAAAATATACACAATCAGAAGAGTTATATACATCATAAGGAAGTGCAAAATATACATGATCAGAAGAGTTATAGACGTCATAAAGAAATCACAAAATATACATGATCAGAAGAGTTATACACATCATAAGGAAAGCACAAAATATACACGATCAGAAGAGTTATATACATCATAAGGAACGCAAAATATATATGATCAGAAGAGTTATAGATGTCATAAGGAAAGCACAAAATATACACGATCAGAAGAGTCATACACATCATAAGGAAAACACAAAATATACATGATCAGAAGAGTTATACACATCATAAGGAAAGCACAAAATATACCCAATCAGAAGAGTCACACACCATAAGGTAAGCACAAACTATATACGATCAGAAGAGTCATATACATCATAAGGAAAACACAAAATATACATGATCAGAAGAGTTATACACATCATAAGGAAATCACAAAATACACACGATCAGAAGAGTTATACACATCATAAGGAAATCACAAAATATACACAATCGGAAGAGTTATATACATCATAAGGAAAGCGAAAATATACATGATCGGAAGAGTTATACACGTCATAAGGAAAACACAAAATATACACGATCAGAAGAGTTATACACGTCATAAAGAAAGCACAAAATATACATGATCAGAAAGAAAGCAGAATTATGCACATAATAAGGAAAGCATTCTATATACTGGGATTCTAATCAATGTTTATCAAACCACATACACTTGTATAATTTACACCTTACTATAACATACAGTAATATTGTTGAAATTAGGTATACATCTGAGAAGTAAGTAGGAGAGAGGTTAGTGGTGGGGTAAGATGGGGAAGCGTACAGTAAATTCAGCCTGGTGAAGAGCAAGATCATAGCCAGTTGTCAATTAGATGGATCTTTAGGAAGTTTTTGAACTGTGCTGGATTGGCTGTGATTACTATATTTTGAGGGATAGAGTTCCAGGTTTTAGAGATGTGATTAGAGTAAAGAGAGTCTCCAAAGCTGTTGTTGGATTTTGTTGAATATGGCTGGACATTTGTCAAGTAAGTTTACTGTACAGTGGGTTAGGGCAAGTTGGTTTAAGGATAAGAGGTTAGAAAGTTCAATCCATTTGAGCTATTTTAGAGTGAGGCAGTGATGGGCTCTGTGGGGTAGGTTGGCAGAAAATCCGGCTCCCTTCTGGTAACATATTTCAAGTTTAAGTCAGTTTTTATGAGGTTTGTGAGTATAGGGGAGGTGTAGAATAGGGTTGATAGTAGGTGGGTCCTGGCTATTGCTTGTCTGGAAGAGTTGGTTAGGTAAGCCTTAATCCTGTATACAAAACCCAATTTAATGTGGGCCTTTTTAATTGCAAGTGATATATGCCTGTCAAATTTTAAGTTACTATCAACGGTAACACCTAGTAGTTTAGTTTCTATGATTGGTTCAATTAGTGTGTGGTTGGATGAGATGATTTTAAAGTCCTGGCTCAGATTGTTTGTTTTGTGATTGTTGTTTAGTTTTATTGGGGTTTAGGATGAGCTGATATTTATTTAGGAAAGATTCAATGGCTATGAAGAATTTTTGAGTAACTTCTTGTAGCTGAGGCAGGGAGGGTGCTGCACAGATGACAGTGGAATCGTCTGCATATTGTATGATGGTGGCGAGGTTAGATGCAATGTGGAGATCATTGGTGAGCACTGTGAAGAGGAGTGGACCAAGTATTGAGCCTTGTGGAACACCTACTGTTAAAGGAAGCAGAGAAGAGAGGTCAGTTTGCCATTTTACTGCTTGCTGCCGATCTGAAAGTTAGTTTTGCAACCATGAGGGGGTATTTTTAGATATGTCAAGGGATGCAAGTCCATGTAGGAGCTGTTCATGGGACACTGTGTCAAATGCTTTTGACATGTCTAGAAAGATCAAAGAAACCACTTGGCCATTGTTTTCTAGTTGGTTTATTTTATTAGTAAACTTAACCAAGGCAGTGGTGGTGCTATGGCCTGGTCGAAAGCCATGTTGTGAGTTGGCAAGGAGTTTGCTGGTTAGTAGATGGTCTATTAGTTGTGAGTGGACACATTTTTCTAAAATTTTTGAAAGGGGGATAATATGGATATTGGTCTATAGTTGGAAAGTTTTTTGTGGAAGGGAATTACATAGGAGATTTTCTAAATTTTAGGTACGTACTGTTCTGTGACTTATCTATTAATCAGAATTAATACTGGGTAACAGATGACATCAACTGCTCATTTGAGGTATTCATTTGGCAGGTTGTCAGTGGAAAGGGTTGTAGGTTTTAACTTGTTTAGTAATGTCTTTATTTTCCCTATGTGAATGGGTTGGAGAGAGACTGAGGTCAGGTTGTCATTAGTTACAGGGTGAGTAATTTGTTAGGAACTATTTTTGTTTGTTATAAGTGAGAACATGGAGTTTATGAAAAAAGAGTTGAATTGGGAGGCTATATTTTTCTTCTGAGTTATGGGTATTTGGTGATGGGGTGGAAGTACGGCCTGGATGCATACATTTTTTGATAGTACCCCAGAATTTTGGGGGGTCATTTTGATATTTGTGCTACATATTTGAGTAGTACTGTTTTTTATCAGTTTTGATTTGTTTTTTGCAAGTATTTCTTAAGTGATCATAACTATCAAGGGACGTTTTGATTTTGTTGATCTGGTGTTGATACCAGAATTTGTCTCTTTGTTTTAGTAGTTGTTTGGTTTGTTTTTTGAGCCATGTCAGCAGTTTGTTTTAGATCTAATGTGTCTAATGGGGGCCAGGGTATTATCCCTAGAAATTTACTGTTGAAGTATTCAGCTATTGCATCTAATGGAAGGTGTTTTAGTGGGGACCAATTGCAGTTTTTGAGTAGCTGTTTAAAAATGTCTGTGGAGAAATTCTTAGTATTACATACTTGCTTGTATGATGTTGTTTTTGTACAAGGATTACAGTATAGTGCCTTAGGAGGTAGGTAATTAGGTGGTCGCTTAGGTTGTCAAGTTGAGTGAGAGATGTGTGAGGGTTTGTTTGTCAGGGTCCGATCAAGAATTATTGTCTGTTGCTGTTTTTGTCAACCCTAGTGGGTGTATGTATCAGCTGGGTGAAGCCATGTAAGTTTATGTAGTTGGAGAGGTTGTCAGAGGAAGAGGTTTGAAGTCTCCTACGATGATGGTTTCTTGACTAAGTGTAATGGATGCCCATGAGACTAGGTTTTCTACAGTAGATGGGCTGTTGTTGGGTGGGATGTGTACTGCAAGCAGGATTAGTTGTTTATTGTTATTTATTTTCAGACATGAGACTTGTAGTTCAGTGTTACTTAGATCAGGGAGATCTACCAGAAGTTGTTCAAAGTTAGTCCTTATACATTACTGCTACACCCCGTTCTCATTTTGATGTCCTGTCTTGTCTAAGACACCAGGGGGTAGGATTTTGTTGTTCTTTATGTGGGGTTTAAGCCAGGTTTCCATTAGGACAGCAATGTCAGGAGTGTACAAGGATAGGGTAGCATGGAATATACGTATTTTGTTTACTAGGCTGCTGAGGTTTACTTTAACAAAGAAAATGTCTGTCCTTTTTTAGGAGTGCTGTTGGCTGGTGGGGTGTTAGGTTTTACTGCTGGTTGGGGTTTCATTTGAGTGTGGCATGTATTTTGTTGGGTGAGAATCAGCCCTAGGTTAGGGTGAATGTCTCCACATAATTGGAGGTTAGATTTTTTTGCAAGATGTTAGGAAAAGCATTTACTCAATGTTTGGGGGTGTTTCAGTGATATGTGTGGGGGTGGGGTAGGTAGCTGTAAATATCTGTAAGAGAACAGTTCAACATTGGTGGAGGTATAGATTTGGGGTGTTATAGTTAAGCTGGTGTGTGCGTTAAGAGGAAGATTTGAGCATGGGTTGGCGGGAGATTTTACATAGATTATGGAAAGTTTTATCACATGGTTCTGATTCCATAGTTGGAGACTGTTATGCCTACCCCTTTTAGATGGACATAAGGAATCCAATCTTGTACCATTATAAACCATCATAGTTAGTGAACTGCTGAGTTTACACACCTATAACGCCTGTAGTGAAGACAGCGACAGACCATATGGGCTGAAAAAAGCTTATGAAAGCAGGCAGCTTATGCAACAAGAATGACAAGCCATGCATTTGTAATTACAGCCCTGATATTCAACTCTCTTTCTTCCCAATATCTGTTTCATGAATTAATATATGTTAGAAGTAATCAGTCATGAATAAGTGTCTGTGGAGGGTTTAATCCTGCTCACTAAGGAACATATTAACTTCACCAGATTTGGCTTAGCTTCAGTACCTGATGAATGCAGTCCTGACCTTGTAGCTTTTGAATTATTTGTTTGCATGGCTGCACAGTGGTGTAGTGTTTAGCATTGCTACCTTACATCCATTGGTTCTCTGGCTTGTTTCTATGCAGGGGCGCCATCATTGTGGACAGTGCAAATAATCCCAGTGTATGCATATTGTTTTTGCCAGATTTTCTAGCTTCTTCCCACATCACAAAGACATGCCAGTAGGTGAACTGGAAAGCCATTAAACCACCCCTAGGAGCGTGCAATGCCTAGGTATCCGGTCTATGACACCTCTTCGCCTTATGTCTGTTGAGTGCAAGGATAGGCTCTGGCTCTCCTCTGCAACTTTGAGTACGATAAATCGGTATGGAAAAAGAAAACAAGGAAGGAATGTCTAAATTCTTTTGCAGTAGCTGTATCTGCTGTGTTTAATTGATGACTTAGTCAGTGAAGCTAAGTCATTCAAAATTGGAGACTGATTGAAATTGGCCATCATTTTCAAGAAAGATGTAAACCACAAAGTAGTCATGTTCTCTCTGCACCTATGTTGTGTATCGCAGTGTCATAAACAGGTGAGTCTGATGTAGAGTCTGTGGGTCATAAACAGGTGAGTCTGATGTAGAGCCTGTGGGTCATAAACAGATGAGTCTGATGTAGAGCCTGTGGGTCATAAATAGGTGAGTCTGATGTAGAGCCTGTGGGTCATAAACAGGTGAGTCTGATGTTGAGCCTGTGAGTATAGTTTATAAATCCCTGGCTGCTGCCCTGATTACAGTCAGTCAGTCAGTAATGCCAGACATTAAAGTTTCATACTTTTTTTGTTCAGAAAATGCATGCTGATGTACAACCGTTTTGTTCTATTAAATGAATTAAGTGAATTAGAGTAATAATTTAAAAAAAAATGTCACAGATTCTGGATGTTTGTCCAGTCATTATTGTTGTCTGTATCCAGAATTTGTGAGCAAAAACATTAACATTTATTTAAGTAAAAAACAGTCCCAACAGCAAATTACTTGGAGAGACTGGAGCCATACCTCAGCTTTGTTTTTTCGTTTGGACTGAGATTGTATTTGTTACTGAGGTACCTGGTTGCTGTTGGGACTGTTTTTTACTTTTATTGTTGGTTTTATTATTCATCCAATGGACCCAGGAATATGGCTACAGGTACACAAACAGAGACAGAGAATATTGAACTGGAGTACAACCCTATATCTGGCACTACATGGACTGACTGCAATGTGAACCAGTTCATTTCTAAGGCGAGCGAGAAAATCAATCCATTATTGTGCAATGAACCTGTATTGGGAGGAGAAGATGTTGTAAATGTAGACTATGTGGCACTGAAGAGTGAACTGTTTTCTCTTGAAAAAGATCTACTTAAGTTAAAGAGAGTACAGTTTGAGAAATATCATTTTCAAACTTGTATTTCTGAGAACATTGTACCTCGGGGGCTGAGGATTCTCAAGATGCCTGCCCAAATAGACTGTGACCCCTCTTTACTGAGTGAATGGCAAAAGTTAAATTTGCAGACCAGTATTGGTTACTTGAAATTACTGTCAGTGGCTGCTGAGAAAGAAGAAATGAAATTAATGTCCCAAATTAGAAATAAATACCTGGACTTGTGTAAAAAATATGATCCTGATTTAACAGTGAAGCATATCAATGACATGTTGGAGAATGTATTTGTGTATAGTCGGATCTAACACAAATCAAACTCAAGAAATTACACAGGGACAGATTAGACTTCTCACATGGCCATATCTTTATGTGGCCGAGATCTACAAATAATACTAACAATGGCAGTAATAATTTGAGTTCAGAAGCAGCTTCAACCATTCGTTCCAACAATAGAACTACTTCCAATAAGAATTCTGCCAATAATGGAACTGACTTAACATCATCGACCAATTGGAATCGGAATATGACGCAGGAGATGCAAGAAGGGTTGAACCAAACAACAATAGAGTTAGGCTGTGATGTACCGGCAACCGAGACAACAGTGCCTACAAAAAGAATTATTACAACTGAAGCGCAAGTACACCGAACAGTAAATGGCTGCATTTCTGATAGTTGTGAGATAGACGACGCTTTCCACCATGCCAACACTCCTTCTTTTTTAGGATGTCCAAGACCTCCTGGCTTGAATTTCCCTCTTCCCACAAGGGACAGATCAACAAGCCGAGGGAAGGGTGGACCGAATCTAGCACAACCGAGTGGGAGAAGTGTGACGAGAAACAAACGGAAACACACAGATGGAATGGTGAGTCCGTTTACCATCAAGAAAGCTTTTTTGAACAGCAAAACTCAATAATTAACTTATCCACTCATATTCTATCTGTACATGAACATACTGTGTTAGGGAAAGGACTTTCCTTCATCCCAGCTCCTGACTCTGACATTACTGATGTCGTACTTGACATCAAGCTGTTTACAAGGAACTTGATGTTAAAAATTTTATATGCAAATAATGGTCATAGTAATGATTGTGTTTTTAAAAAACCAAGTTCTTTCATGCCTAAGTTAAGTCCTCTAATTTTTGCATTCGAACAAGTCTGTATAGATGATGCATACAAAGTTTTTTATGAACAAAAAATGAATCACTATAGGAATAAGTGGTATAACTTATCTAAAGATGAAAATGCAGCATTAAAAAGCCTACAAGTGAATCCATCTATCATGATACGAGCTGCAGATAAGGGAGGACAAATTGTTATTTTAGATAGAATCGATTATGATAGAAGAATGTTTCTGCTATTAAGCAATGATACGTTTTACCAGACTATCAGCATGACACAAGTTAATAGGATGATTTCACATGTACACAATAAGATAAGGGAAATGGCCAGAAGGAATCTTATTGATGAAGGCTTACTTAATTATTTTCTTATATTTAAACCTACAATACATATAATCCAAGGTTTACCTAAGATACACAAAAATAGGGTGGATCCCCCCATGAGACACATTGTAGCTGGTAGTAATTGGTGTACAGAAGCTATATCCATGTTTCTTGAAAAGTTCCTGAGGAAACTTTACTGAACAGTTTATTAGGGACTTATACAGCTTTAATTGTGAAAGAGAACAACAGGCTAGAGTGAAAAAGTTATTACTAGTTACACTCAATGTTGTGTCACTCTTTACTGTTATTCCCAACAAATATGGGATTCAGAGTGTTATCAAATTAATGTCTGATGCACAAAAATATGACAATAATACAGTGAATCTGATACAATCCCTACTGAACTTAGTTTTAGAAAACAATGTTTTTATTTTAGAGATAAAATATATTTACAATGCAATGGGGTAGCCATGGGAACATCATGTGCTAACAGTTATGCTAATGCAGTAATGCTGAAATGGGAACAGGATAACATATTTATAAGTAAATTTAAGGATGAAGTCTTGTTCTTCTGTAGATTTGTGGATGACCTATTTTTGTTATGGGGTGGGTCCACAGAATAACTCATGTTATTTCTTGATTATATTAACACCTCAACACACTTTTTTAAATTTACCATGAATTGGTCTTATAGTAAGGTCAACTTTTTGGATGTTTCCATCCTACAGGAGCCGGATGGCAAATTACGCACTCAAATGTATAGGAAGGAGTGCCATGTCAACAGTTTATTAAGAAGAGATAGCATGCACTCCCAATTTGTCTTTAGGAACGTAGCACAAAACCAGGCATATAGGGCATCCAGATTGAATGCCAGAGAGTCAGATTTTACAGCACAGCTTGATAAGACAGTTACATAATTAACAGAAAGAGGCTATGACCAGAAGCTTGTGAACCGGAGCATTAGCACTGTTAGAAAACTCAGACAGAGGAGAACCAAACCTTATTTTTCAGAACGAACTGAAGACACCACTTTGAAAGTAAAGACTACACAGAAATTAAAATGTGCTTCAGTTATTTGAGAAATACAAGACATTATACAAATATTATCGACAATAATTGGAATATTCTGATTTCTGATCAACACATTTGTGATCTGATAGGTAAGCATCCACAATTTACTTTTAAAAATAAGAAATCATTGAGGAGACAAATTTGTAACCCCAGGGACCAAATTATGACCAGTGATAATTCTGGAACTATACCTTGCACTAAATGTCAGTTTTGTAATTCATTGATCAATGCACAGTTTTTCAACATCCAGACACTGGAGAAATTTACACCTTTAGAACCAGTGATAATTGTGGTTCATCTCATGTGGTTTACCTAGCAACTTGCCAGACTTGTTACACATTTTATGTCGGCAAGACTGACAGACTACTGAGGGATAGGATAAGAGAGCATATATACCACATAAAAAGGGCAGCATGTTCAATGCCCTAGCGAAACATGTTAAGGAGACAGATGTACAACATATCTTTACATTTAGGGTACTAGGTAAAAGCTATTTTAACTTGAGGGGAGGTGACATTAGAGTCCAAACTGAGAATTTAGAAACTAAATGGATTCTGAAAGTAAGAGCAAACACTGGCCATGGTTTAAATGATTGTGTACCATTGAGACCTATTCACAAGAATAGGCCACTTCGTAGGTGATATTATGTTTACACATATATTTTTATTTATTATCTTTTATTTTTTCATTTGTGTATATCTGTTATATATATATATATATATATATATATATATATATATATATATATATATATTTATATATATTATACTTTATTTTTAACATAGTATTTGGTGTTTTACACTGATATTTTTATGTAAGCTGTTTCTATGTTGTAGCCTATTTCTTTAAGAGAATTAATATTAAACCATGTGATGTAATGATTGCTGGTATAAAAGCAGGTGTGTCTGTACTTTGTTTTATACACCTGAAGAAGCCTGTTGGTGAAAGTGCTTGTGTTTTTGTAATAAAATTACTTGGAGAGACTGGAGCCATACCTCAGCTTTGTTTTTTCGTTTGGATTAACGTTTATTTATTTACTTGTTTCTAAGTAAACAAACAGTTCTACGCTTAAATAAATAATCCCTGGAAATCATTTGCCCATTGCCACAGCTTTCTGCTCATTGCCTTTCAGTGATTCATTAGAAAGGCAATGTGCAAAAAGTTCACAAATAATAAACAGTATTGCAGAGAACTGTGGACTACTGCAAAGGGTCATGGTAATACAAGATATAGTTTTATCTTGGCAGGCAACCAGATATAGTGGCAGCAGTTGCACTCCAGGGGGATTGAAGGCTGACAATGGAGGACAGCAGCTTGTTGCTTGCTCACTTTAAAGTGTGCATTACATTCTGGCTACTATCAGTGTGTAAAACATAAGGGAAATTCTCCTGGTTTTGCAGATGGTTCCTGACTTTGCCACTTGCTTTGGGCTGTACCTCATAACATTTTTGTTTTGTGGTAAATCATTGAGGATGTCAGCCACTAAATGTCCAACATGGGTAAGTGGGTGTGGGGGGACTGACTGTGGATGAAATCAACGTACCCTTCTGCTGTTTAATCATTTTTAAAGTCCGGATGGTATGTACTTGCTGGATGCTTAGTTTAAAGTCTGGCTGCATTCCTTTTTGTGGTGGAACTGGCTGTGGATGGAAGCAACTGTCCATCTTGTTATTTGAACATTTTAAAGTCTGGATGAAAGTAATCCAAAACTTTTGTAAAAGAAAGATATGTATGACCCTGTTCAATACAAGACAATAGAGAAGTAAAATTGCTTGTAATAATACAAAAAATGTTTTGAAGCTCTAGTAAGGGGCATTTATTACGGAACTAGCAGCATCTGCTGAACCAGCTCAATGAACTTTATGTCTTCTTTCATCTGCTTATTTGAATGTTTATATACTATAAACCTGAAGAAGTCTATCATAATGGATAAAATATTAACAATAACAAACAGAAGCTGCAGGCCACAATAACTTCATGGCATGGGTAAGGAAGTGAAGGGTGAATATATTGGCAAGAAGGCTTTGGATTGCTTCCAGAATGGGGGTATCTCATCTGGGGGGTGCATGGATTCCATTTGGAGGAGACAAGGGAAGAGCTATCACATTATTGTGGATACTAGAGGACATCTGGTCATTTGTGAAAAAAGAATAAATGTGCTCTGAAGACAGGCACTATAATGGAAGAACTATGGCGTTTGGGGAATCAGCCTAAAAAGGGTTCACTGGGACTTGATTGTTGCAAACTTAAAGGCAGCAGCTGATCAGTGCTTTACAAGACATTATCCAGATCCAACTCATGGCAGAAACTCCTAGAAACGTAACCCTACTTCTCACTGATAAAGAGCATATCACTGAGAGAAGTACAGGCTGCCTTTTTGTAGTGACTACACAGTCCAGAGCTTTGTATTGTTTATATCATGGAAGTGTGTGTGTGTGTGCGTGTGTGTGTGTGTGTGTGTGTGTGTGTGTGTGTGTGTGTGTGTGTGTGTGTGTGTTAGAGAATTGTTACTTATTAATTGATTAGATTGAAGTAGCATAAATTTAACCAAAATATAACATACTTTCAGAATCCCACAGAATAGAGGTTAGTGAGTTGTGACAAAGAAGGTGAAGAGAGGACCAGAAAATCATCACAGTAGACATAAAATGTGCATAAAATGATAAAAGGTCCAAAGGGAGCTTCAACCATCATACTTTAATATATTTTTAAACATACAACACACACAAACAAGCTTTCAATTATGACTCTTCCTCAGATGCTAAATATTTTTAGGAGGAACTAAAACATTTATAACAGAGTAGTTTTATTAGGTTTTTGTTAGTTTTTAGGGTTATTTAGGGTTAACAATTACTGCCTCCAGTAGTGTTAGCCAACAGGCTGCTGGCAGAAATTGGGCTACTGTTGGCCGAAGGAGGAGAAGGAGAAGAAGCGGGGGAAGGCATGCCCGAATGCAGGAAGAGAGGAGGAAGGTTAGGAGTGCAGTAATGAGGGCAGGAACTTTGAATGTCGACAGTATGACTGGTATCGGGAGAGAGCTAGCTGATATGATGGAGAGCAGGAAGGTTGGTATACTGTGTGTGCAACAGACCAGGTGGAAGGGAAGTAAGGCCAGGTGTATTGGAGGTGGGATCAAATTGTTCTATCATGGTGTGAATGGGAGGAGAAATGGGGGAGGGGTTATCCTGAAGGAACAGTATGCCAAGAGTGTTTTGGAGGTGAAAAGAGTGTCAGATAGAGTGATGTTTATGAAGCTGGAAATTGATGGTGTAATGATGAATGTTGTTAGTGCAAGTTAGGTGTGCGATGGATGAGAAAGAAAAAATTTTGGAGTGAGTTAGATTAAGTGGTGGTGAGTGTAGCCAAGGGTGAGAGACTGGTGATTGGAGCGGATTTCAATGGGCATGTTGGTGAAGGGAACAGAGGGGATGAGGAAGTGATGGGTAAGTATGGTGTTAAGGAGAGGAATGCAGAAGGTCAGATGGTAGTGGATTTTGCGAAAAGGATGGACATGGCTGTGGTGAATACATATTTTAACAAGAGTGAGGAGCATAGGGTGACGTATAAGAGTGGAGGAAGATGCACACAGGTGGATTATATTTTATGTAGAAGGGCCAGTCTGAAGGAGATTGGAGACTGTAAAGTGGTGACAGGGGAAAGTGTAGTTAGGCAACATAGAATGGTGGTCTGTAAGATGATGTTGGTGATCAAGAAGAGGAGGACAAGTGTGAGAGTAGTGCCAAGGATCAAATGGTGGAAGTTGAAAAAGGGTGATTGTGAGATGGAGTTCAGGGAAGAGTTAAAGCAGGCACTGGGGGCAATGAAGAGTTACCGAATAGCTGGGTAACTACAGCAGAGATGGTAAGGGAGACAGCTAGAAAGGTGCTTGGTGTGACATCTGGACAGAGGAAGGAGGACAAGGAGACCTGGTGGTGGAATGAGGAAGTACAGGAGAGTATACAGAGGAAGAGGCTGGCGAAGAAGAAGTGGGATTGTCAGAGAGATGAAGAAAGTAGACAGGAGTATAAGGAGATGAGGAGCATGGCAAAGAGAGAGGTGGCGAAGGCTAAGGATAAGACATATGGAGAGTTGTATGAAAGGTTGGACACTAAAGAGGGAGAAAAGGACCTGTAACAATTGGGTAGACAGAGGGAGCGAGCTGGGAAAGATGTGCAGCAGGTAAGGGTGATAAAGGATAATGAGGGAAACGTACTCACAAGTGAGGAGAGTGTGTTGAGCAGATGGAAAGAGTACTTTGATGGGCTGATGAATGAAGAGAATGAGAGAGAGATGGTTGGATGATGTAGGGATAGTGAATCAGGAAGTGAAGCAGATTAGCAAGGAGGAAGTACGGACAGCTATGAAGAGGATGAAGAATGGAAAGACTGTTGGCCCAGATGACATACCAGTGGAAGCGTGGAGGTGCTTAGGAGAAATGGCAGTGGAGTTCTTAACCAGATTGTTTAATGAAATCTTGGAAAGTCAGAGGATGCCTGAGGAGTGGAGAAAAAGTGTTTTGGTACCTATTTTTAAGAATAAGGGTGATGTGCGGAGTTGTAGTAACTACAGAGGGATAAAACTAATCAGTCACAGCTTGAAGTTATGGGAAAGAGTAGTGGAAGCTAGGTTAAGAAGGGAGGTGATGATTAGCGATCAGCAGTATGGTTTCATACTGGGAAAGAGCACTACAGATGCGATGTTTGCTCTGAGACTGTTGATGGAGAAATATAGGGAAGGTCAGAAGGAGTTGCATTGTGTCTTTGTGGACTTGGAGAAAGCATATGATAGGATGCCTAGAGAGGAGTTGTGGTATTGTATGAGGAAGTCAGTAGTGTCAGAGAAGTATGTAAGAGTGGTACAGGATATGTATGAGGATAGTGTGACAGTGGTGAAGTCTGCAGTGGGAGTGACAGATCCGTTTAAGGTCAAGGTGGGATTACATCAAGGATCAGCTCTGAACCCTTTCTTATTTGCAATGGTGATGAACAGGTTGACAGACGAGATTAGACAGGAGGCCCCATGGACTATGATGTTTGCAGATGTAAATTACATATTAAGAGGCCTATGACTTCCATTTTGTATGCCTTGCCTAAAGTACATAAGTGCCTACTTGATCCCGCGGGTAGGCCTATTGTTTCAGGGGTGGATTCCTTCTTAAACAATATTAACATTTTTCTGGATTTTCACTTAAAAACACACTTGAAGAAAGTTGTGGCACATATTTGTAATACTCAAGATTTGATAAATTAATTGTCTAATATTCAATGGCAAAATGACTTTTATTGGGTGACCATTGTTATAAAATCATTGTATACTAATATTAGTCTAAGATGGGGCCTGGAATCTGTTATGGATATGCTGGGTGATGGGCCTAGGACCACCTTTTTGATCAATTTGCTTGAGTTTTGTTTAACCCATAATTATTTTTCTTTTAATAATGAATTTTTTCTGCAGTTGAAGGGTACGGCTACGGGGGCTGCTATTGCACTCTCATATGCCATCATATATATGGGATTTTTTGAAAAGAAATTTGTTTATCCCACTTTATTTTTTAGGAACAATGTCTTGCTATATAAGCGCTTCATAGATGATCCTATTCTTATTTGTAAGGGCGCTGTTAATGATTTTTTTGATTTTTTTGAAACTCAACATTAATGAGCATGGTTTAACCTTCTCTTATGAGTTAAATAGGGAATGCATTCATTTTTTGGATGTAACCCTATATAGAGTTGGTGAAGCTATTGGCTATAGGCCATATAGAAAACCAACTTCGGTTAATATGTTCTTACATGCCACTAGTATGCACCCTGGACATTTGTTGAATTCTTTACCATATGGTGAATTTAAAAGGATTTATAATCATACTAGTGAAATAAATGAAAGAACTAATGAATTGGATAAGGTTTTGTTGAGATTAAGAGAAAGAGGTCATGATGAGGCTCATCTATTGGGATGCAAACAAAAGTACTTGGGAATATTAATGATAGATCATATACATTAGCTATGAATAATAAGTCTGAGGGGTAGGATGCATGACACAAAGGTTGTTGATGATGATAAGAAACTTTATTATGTTACAAGATTTTCTCCGTTTTCTAGTGAGTTGATTAATATAGTGAGGAAATACCAGCATATTGTAAGTGAGGATGAAACTATAGGTCATTTGTTTCCGGAACATATTACTTTTTCCTTTAAGGGAGGAAGAATCTTAAAGAGCTATTAAATCATAATTTTGTCAAGGGGAACACTAACCTTTTGCCTTTTGGCACTTTTCCATGTGGTCATTGTAGCATCTGTGATAGAGCTATGAATTTAAAAAGTATTAATGGCAAGACATTTGTTCCTAGGTTCTTTTTCAACTGTAGATTGACAGGGGTGGTATATATCCTGGGCTGTTCTTGTACTGATGTTTGGTACATAGGACAAACCAAGCGTATGGTTAGCATTCGGGTCCTTGAACATCTAAAAGACATAAGGAATAATAATGAAGTGAGCCCTGTTGCAAAACATTTCCATGACAAACGTGGTGATTCCTCTAGTAGTCTGACATTTTGTGTGCTTGGTAGGCCTTTTTTGTCTAGAGGGGGTGATCCTGTGGCCAAACTGTTAGAGCTCTAGAAACTAGGATGATTTTAAAATTTAAGACCTTAAAGCCATTTGGTTTGAATCAGGAATTGGGTATTTAATATTTAGTTATTCAACATTCTATATTTAGTATTTAGTATTTATCATTGTATTTATCTATTATATGTATTTATTGTTATTTAATTATATTTAATGTTGTTACTTTAAATGTTTATAGAGAATTAATTAGCTAATTGAATTATTGACAGCTGTATGATGTGCATATATATCTGTTTGAAAATGGAATGCATTGTGATCCATGAAGGCGAATTGCCAAGGTACCAGATCGCTTGAATAAAGAACTGCTGGTTAAGTGCTGGTGAAATTGTTTTTTTCCTCATCAGGTGGAGGAGAGCCTGGAGAGGTGGAGATATGCACTAGAGAGGAGAGGAATGAAGGTCAGCAGGACTAAGACCGAATATATGTGTGTGAATGAGAGGGAGGATAGAGGAATGGTGAGGATGCATGGAGTAGAGTTGGCGAAGGTGGATGAGTTTAAGTGCTTGGGATCAACAGATCAGAGTAATGGTGAGTGTGGAAGAGAGGTGAAGAAGAGTGTGCAGGCAGGGTGAAGAAGAGTGTCAGGAGTGATTTGTGACAGACGAGTACCAGTAAGAGTGAAAGGGAAGGTCTACAAGAGGGTAGTGAGACCAGCTGTGTTGTATGGGTTGGAGAAGGTGGCATTGACAAAAAGGCAGGAGTCAGAGCTGGATGTGGCAGAGTTAAAGATGTATAGATTTGCACTGGGTGTGACAAGCATGGACAGGATTAGGAATCAGTATATTAGAGGGTCAGCTCAGGTTGGACGGCTTGAAGACAAAGTCAGAGAAGTGAGATTGCATTGGTTTGGACATGTGCTGAGGAGGGATGCTGGGTATATTGGGAAAAGGATGCGAAGGATGGAGCTGCCAGGTAAAAGGAAAAGAGGAAGGTAGTTGGTGTGACAGAGCAAGATGCAGAGGAAAGGAAGAAATGGAAACATATTTTCCGCTGTGGTGACCCCTAATGGGAACAGCCGAAAGAGAAGAAAAAGAATAGTTTTATTAGAAAACAGAATGTTGACTATAACACTGGGATGTCTTTTTAGGATGTCTTTTATGTCTGTTCTGTATGAATGCTGCTCACTACAAAGCTTGTACCTGTCTGTGGCACATATACCAAAAGATCCATCATGTCTCTTTTCATGTAGTCCAGTGAGGGACATCTTAAGGTCATTTACAGCCACATGGACTATGACAGAATCATATTGGTACCTGTGGAGCAGTGACTTGAGTGTGTGCATGATATGATGCATCATGGCTCCAGACAGGCAACTAATCATTACCTTCTTATAGGTTCATAGGTTCATAGGTAGGTACAAGGCTATCTGCCTGAGGGCATTTAGAAGCCTAGCCAGAGTGTATCAGCTTTCGCTGCCCCATTGATGAATTAACTGATCTTCTGTCAAGCAGAGCCAATGAAGTGATCCCAGGGGTATATTTTCTGTTACCCATCCACTCATCAAGGTTTCTCTTGAAGAGTGTTAGTGAGGGGCTCTGCCTGATGTAATTTGGAATTTTGTTCCAAACCATGGGGAGTCTCTGTGACAGGAATCTATCCCTCCAGCATGTTCTATTTATTGTTGTGGTGAGATTTAGCTCACTAGAGCACGTGGCTCGCAGTGACTTGGATTTCTTTAGGTGGAGCATGTCCATCAATTCTGAGTTGGACATAGCTTTAAAAGTCAGGCAGAGATCACCTGTGGGTAAGCGATATGCCACTGAGTACAGCTGGAGTTTTTTCAGGCGGGCTGCATAGGACATATGTTTGAGACCAGTAATCCTCTTGGTGAGGTGCTTTTGTGGTCTTTCCAGCTGTTGAAAGTGTCTTATGAGGTACATCCCAAATGGGGCATTGTACTCTATGATGGGTCTAATGAGTGATGAGTAGAGAGGCACTATAACCTCTTTATTTCTAGATGCAAACCCTTTAGTTATTAGATGGGCCACATAGAAGGATTTACTTTGGCAATATGATTGTCAAAAGAGAGATTACAATCTACCTGGGTCCCCAGATCTCTCTTTACCTCTTCTGTATTAAGGGAGCTGCCACCTATGTGGTAATTCGTGGGTGTTTTGTTTTTCCTAAACGGCATGACTATGCATTTTTTGGCATTTAGCTTGAGGCCATGACTTTGACACCAGGTGTCCGTCTCAGAAAGGCCCTTTTGGAGGATGTCCGTGTCAGCCAGAGAGTCAATTATGGCTCCCAGTTTGCAGTCATCGTCAAACTTGGTTAGCCATAGTCCTCCTGTGTTTTCCTGTACTTCTTAGAAGTTTATGCCAAACAGTAGGGGTCCCAGGACCAAGCCTTGCGGGACACCACTTGTGACTGGTTTAGAGTCAGACCTCTCTTTGTGTAACCTGGTGAGTATGGCTGATATGGTGGGTCATGGCTCCAGACAGGCAACTAACCATTACCTTCTCCTTGTGTAACCTGGGAAGTATGGTTGATAAGGTGGATCATGGCTCCAGACAGGCAACTAACTATTACCTTCTCCTTGTGTAACCTGGTGAGTATGCCACCTCTATGTTGCATAATGGAGTCCCTAGTGACAGGAGTATTAGGTTAAGTATATGTTTGAAAAGAATTCCCCTGCACGGAACTGATTGCACTGCTCAAAATGACCTAGTAGACAGAAAACAAAAGCCAGCAACTGTGAGCTGTGTAACTAATTTTAATTAGTTAATAAAAATAAAAAAACAACAAGAATGAACAGATTGGTTTCGGCTCTGGTATTGACCTAGCCTTCATCAGTGTAATTTTACAGACATCTTGAAGTTCTTATATACATTTGAAAATAATTGATCATAGAATTTCATTGGTGAGCTCATAAATATTCATGAATGTACCAAATCATAAATATTCATTAAGACCAGGCTGGAATAGTCCACCTAATTTCACAATCCATTTTTTTTCTGTTTTGCATTTAATTTGCTGTGCCATCCAGATTTATTTGATACTAAGCCACAAAATGCTTGTTTCTTTCATCTGTCTACCATCTTATTTATTTATTTTAGTCTGACTGAGCAGTGTCCAATGTTGGTGAAGGCCCAAGAAGAAAAGCTCTAATAAGTTAAAAAGACATATAATTTAAATACTCTATAAGTTCAAGTAAACAGCCTAGGTTCCATCGAGGGGAAGAGGATAAAAAGAGAGCAAATATTACTGTCAAAGGAAAAATGAAAGATCAATGCAGCCAAGGTTCAGTTAAGGTTCCTTTATTCTTGTACAAGGAGACAAAAATGCAGTTCAGAAATTTGTCTGACATTATACAGGAAATACTTCATTATTATACTGTTCTGTAAGCCATTGCCCTCTAAGCTGACGTAATTAAATACAACTCTAAGCATTGTTCTAAAACAGGTGTTTACTAAGTTTTTCTACTGATATAACAGTTATAAATGTTCCCATGAGAAAGTTTTCTCAAAAACAACGTGGCCTTGCTGACCACCGGTCTGTAACGATTTGGTGTTACAATTCGTGATTCTTTCCTACTTTGAGCACAAAGCATATACTGATTACAGCCTATAGTCTTATCTAGTTCCTCTACAGCTGCAGTGTTCACTCAACACGAACAAGGTTATTTGCCTAAGTCTAATAACATTTCAGAATGCTGTATTGTTCTATTCTCCTAATGCTAGCAAAATCATCTGTTTCTCAGTGTATGAACAAGGTCATTCACTGAGCTGACCAGAAGCAAAGTCAGAAAGTACATGCAATTATTTTCAAGCCTGTAACAGAATAAATGTGTTAACCCTTTTAGACTTCTAATGCAGCAAGCATAACACTAATACATATATGAATACTATATATGTGGATACATATTTTTCTAAATTTCCCCCCTGTTAACACTTTTTATTCTGTTCAAAAGCATAAACTGTTAGTTTCTTCTCCTAACCTCTTCCACTTGGGATTTGCGGTTAGGTGAGTCATTTAGTTTAAACTTCTGAAAGCATTTCATTTTTCAACAATTTATCAACTTCAGTGTTTTGATACAAGGTTTCAGATACTGACATGTCTATCAATTCTTTAATCAGTTTTTTCATGCAGGGTATGCCACAACACGCACACACTCCCAACAGGAGTATCCCCACACAGACAGCTATTAATATGTTCATTATGAAGGTACCCCAGTTAGCTAAGGAGGAGAAGCCACCCCCAAACAGATTCTGGAAAAAGTCTGTCAGTGGGTTGGGGCCTGGTTTGGTCATGGCCGACACTTGCTGTATCACCTCAAGGTGGTTGTTTATCTCATGTTGATAATCAGGTATATACGCACAACACTCTTCTTTGATTAAAGCGCACGTACCACCTCTCGCCGCTAGGGTGAAAAGAGCCATACGGTTCTGGAGCACTACAGTTCTCATAGCATTCAGTTCATCAGTTATCAATTCAAGAGCAGAAAAAGTTGCATTACTCATTACTTCGAGAAGTTTAGACAGTTTTCACAGTTCCCAAATCGATTTTGCCGCTCCATATGCTGGTAATATGCCTGCCCACGATATGACAGCATCACTCAAGTCCATGTGTGTCAGCATGATATCCACGGTATGATGGTCTTTCCAGCCCACCTCGATCCGTCCCACTGGATTCTCAGGCTTTCTGACAGCTTTCTTGGCTACATCGTGGATATTTTGAATATTTCCCTGAGGCAAAACTGCAGTGTGTCGTATGGCTGGAACCAGGTACCCCAAAAAACAACTGCCGGACCAATTCTCAGGTAACCATTTATATGCTTTCTTACCACACACAAAATAACAATCCTCTACCTTAGTAGTTACTTTACTACGAAATGGCTGCCCTGCATGAAACATTTTCCTATCTATTACAGACAGTTGCTTAAAAAGAACAGGATTACGTTGCACTTCATCAATAGTCTTGTGCATGGACTCAAGAAATGAGTCTTAATTCGAATTACAAACTGTATCCATTCTGTTTGCTTTGGTATAACATTTGTAATGTACAGTCACATTGCACCTGCTCCAACCCACTTGAATTGTGTCATTCTTATAAAAACATACAATTCCTTTTGTGTCACAGGCAAATACAGTGCTACCTTATCATGTGCTTTGATAGCTACAGTCTCATAAACCAAATTTTCCCAGGTCTCATTGACCCCTAGGGGGACTGCAGTCATTAATAACCCCCCGTATGTTGTTGGTATGGCTGTGCAAATCCAGCAATTCGAAACATTAAAAGTCTCAGCATATACACATGTAATTGCCTGATAAGTGTTAAAGTTCGGGTGCCAGTCTATGGTTGGCTCATCACGTTTACTCAGTTCAGCTGGTGTGGCTGAAAAAAGGATGGGCCACAGCAAAAAGATTATTGTTGTCAGTACAATTAACAGGATAACCATGCAATACTTCTGGGATTGTTCTGCATTCCTGTTTGCTCTAGATTCTGTCATGTTTAGTCTTTCTGTGAAACAGCAAGATTTTTATCTAGCTCAAAGATTTTGCAAAGTTTACAGTGTGTCAAATGGATCCAAGAGGATTTCTCACCGATCTTGATTGCTGTGGGTGTCAACAAGAGGACCTGGTAAGGTCCATCCCACTTTGGCGAGGTCCAATTCTTCCGCTTGACAATTTTCACCCAGACCCAGTCGCCTGGGGCTACTGTCGCTTCCAATGGTTGATTTGGCTCTTTACCTGAAACAGAAGACTGCAAAAGATGTTTAGAGTTCAACATACGTCCCATATATCTTGCTAGTGTACAGTCTACTTCCTGGTCCGTGGGCATGAGAGATTTCCACTGAGGGGTATAGTATGCCCTCCCAAATATTATCTCAAAAGGGGTCAATCCTTTCGCATTCGGAACAGTTCTCATGCTCAACAGTGCCAGGGGCAGGCAGTACACCCAATTCTTTTGTGTATCTGACATCAACTTCCTAAGCTTGTTCTTTAAAATCCCATTGTGCCTCTCCACCAACCCTGCAGATTGAGGATGATATGCACAATGGTTTTTCAAAGAAATTCCAAAATATCTACTGAGTTGCTGTATAGTTTGATTTACGAAATGTGTGTCATTGTCACTGTAGATCCTTTCCGGTATACCAAATCTAGGAATAATCTCTTTAAACAGAGCCTTTGCAACCATAGCTGCATCTGGATTTTTAGTCGGAAAGGCTTCCACCCATTTGGAAAACATATCTACAATGACAAGGCAGTAACGTTTATTTTCACATTTACTCAATTCTATGAAATCCATACAAATAGTGTGAAACGGATACGGTGGTGTAGGGAAACTCCCTTGCTTGGGCTTTAATGCCCCCTGTGCATGATGTTTGTTACAAGTGTGGCATTATAAACAAAATTTTTTTGTATAGTTTGTAAATCCGTATGTAGTGAATACCCGGTTGACTAACTGTACCATCCCCTCTGTTGAGACATGGCATTGCCCATGGCTCAACAAAGCTGCATATCTAAACAAATTAGATGGCAATATTGGTTTTCCTTCTTTGGAGATGTACAGTCCTTCCTTGAGGAGTGCTCCTCGCCTTACCCACTTTTGTTTTTCTGCCTGTGTAGTAAGTGTTTGCATTGTTTTCAACATTTCTAAGTCTAAAATCTCAGAAGGTTGTAATTCCTCGTTCAAAAGAAATGCTTCTGAGGCTGCTTGCTTTGCAGCTGTGTCAGCTCTCGCATTGCCTTTTGAAATTCTATCTTGTTGCTTGGTATGAGCTATGCATTTACAAATAGCTACTTTCTGAGGTAACTGAATTGATTCTAACAAATCTAAAATAAACTGTGCATGATTAATCGGTTTGCCAGTAGATGTCACCATTCCTCGAATTTTCCACTGTTGCGCAAAAACATGTACAGTAGAAAAGCATACTGGCTGTCTGTAAAAATGTTCACACATTTACCCTTTGCTAAGGTACATAGGTTCATAGGTTCATAGGTTCATACTAGGCTATCTGCCCTAGGGCATTTATAGGCCTAGCCAGAGTGTGTATGGCTTTCGCCACCCATTTTAAATTAATTTTGCTATGCCCTTTTTCGAGGTTAGTATACTGTGCCTCTGTCTAACAGTAACACAGAAGTGATACCCGGGGTAAACCTATGATCTCCCATCCACTCATCAAGATTCCTCTTGAAGAGAGTCAATGAGGGACTCTGCCTAACCTGGACTGGGATTTTATTCCAGAGTGAAAGAAGCCTCTGGGTTAGGAATCTGTCCCTCCAGCATGTCCTATTTATTTCAGTGCTGAGGTTTAAGTCCCTCAAGCGCGTAGCTCGATGGGATTTGGATTTTCTGAGGTGCAGCATGTCCATTAATTCCGGGTTGGACATGGCTTTATACGTCAGGCACAGATCGCCTCTGAGCAGGCAGTATGCCACTGAGTAGAGCTGGAGTTTCTTTAACCGGGCAGCATACAGCATCTGTTTGAGCCCCTTGATCCTCTTGGCGAGGTACTTTTGGGGTCTTTCCAGTTGCTACAGGTGTCTGGTAAGGTACATCCCAAAAGGGGCATTGTACTCAATTATGGGCCTGATGAGGGATGAGTAAAGAGGCACGATGACCTCCCCTGATCTAGATGTGAATCCCTTCATGATTAGGTGGGCTATATAAAATGTTTTTCTAACCACTTTGGCCACGTGGTTGTCAAATGAGAGATTGCTATCAACTTGGGTCCCCAGGTCCCTAATTACTTCTTCTATACTTAATGGATTACCACCTATGTGGTAATTTGTGGGCACTTTGTTTTTGCCAAAGGGGATGACTGTACACTTTTTGGCGTTTAGCTTGAGGCCATGGCTCTGGCATCAGTTGTCTGTTTCTATGAGGCCCTTTTGGAGGATGCTTGTGTCGGCTGGAGAATCTATTATGGCACCCAGTTTGCAGTCATCTGCGAACTTGGTCAGCCACAGTCCTTCCATGTTGGCCTGTACCTCCGAGAAATATATACTGAACAAGAGAGGTCCCAAGACTGAGCCTTGTGGGACGCCACTTGTAACTGGTTTGGAGTCTGACATGGCTCCAGCTATTCTAACCATGTGGGTTCTGTCCTTGAGCCAGTTTGCAACCCATCTAGTGACATAGGGGTTTATATTTAAGCTGGTGAGCTTATCTATAATGCCCGAGTGGGGTATTGTATTGAAGGCTTTTGCGAGGTCCAGGTAGGCTGTGTGGACCACCTTCCCCTTGTCAATGGCCTTGGTGACTGTTTCAAAGAAATCGACCAGGTTTAAGAGGCAGAATCTGCCCTTAACAAAGCCGAACTGGGTAGAATCCAGTGTCTGTAGGTCCCCAATATCTTTATTTATAAGGTCCATGATGATCCTTTCCATAGCTTTGCAGACCAAGCTAGTGAGACTTATGGGGCGATAGTTTCCAGGATCCATTGAGGCACCACCTTTGTGGAGAGGGACCACCGTTGCTGTACGCCACTCTTTGGGTACATATCCTGTAGTAAGGCTGAGATTGAACAGTAGTTTTAGGTTTGGGATTAGCTCTTCTTGGAGTTCATGTAGGACGCAGCCCGGGACACCGTCTGGTCCCATTGATGCTGTGTTTCTTGCTTTGGAGAGGGCAACTCTTACCTGAGCATCTGAGATGTCAGGGGGGGCAGCACTCTGCTGGGATAGATATTAGCCCTTTTGGTGGGGAGGGGGGGGAGAGGTTTGCGCTGAACCTGCCAGCTAGGATGTTGGCAATGTCTGTGGGTTCGGTGTATTTTTTGTCATTTTGGACTAATTCTGAGCATATCTGGGAATTCCCACCCAGGTTCCTAACATAACTAAAGAAAGCCTTGTGATTATCCTTAGTGTCCTATGCAATTTTTCTCTCGAAGCTGGCCTTAGACAATTTTATGAGTGCCCATAGATTTTTGCTAATACTGACCAGAGATGCCTTCCCTTTTTGGGATTTTGCTCTGTCATGTAGTAGCTTCTTCCTTCTATTGTATAGTTTGTTTATGGCTGGGGTCCACCAGACAGGACGTCTGCCTTTGGAGGATTGGGTCTTGGTTTTATTTGGGATTGCATGATCCATGCATTCCTGAAGGTGTTCATAGAATGCGTTTATAAAGGATTTTGTGGTCTGGGCCGTATTATCCACAGGCCCGGGGGCTTTGAAGGATTCCACCTCAGTGCTCGTGTCAAGGCAATCAATTTAGCTGCTTGTGCAGATAAGCTATGTGGTAAAGGTTTTGCTTCTATAATTTCAGTATCAGAAACTACTGCATATCCTGTTAGGTTCCGTCCTGTAGGACCCTTTCTGCATGAGCCGTCCACGTAATATGTCACCTCGGCATCATCCAAGGGAACATCTGTGAGATCTTTTCTGGGCATTGTCTTTTGCTCATTTACCTGCAGGCAGCTGTGTGGTGTGCCATCTGCAGGAGTTGGGAGCAAGGTAGATGGATTCAAAGTTGTACAACGTTCAATTGTCATGTGAGGTTGGCTCAACAAGATAGTCATACAGGATAGATGCCTAGCAGGAGAAAGATATGCTACCTTCTCTTGCAGTAAAATAATCGCGACTGCATGAGGCACTCTCAATGTGAGAGGGTGGAATAAAACTACTGAGGCCAAAGCCTGCACTGCCATTGCGGCTGCAACTACTGCTTGTACACAGTGGGGCAAAGACCGTGCCACTGGGTCCAGTTGTGATGAATAGATAAGCAATGGGGCGTTGCTTGTCCCCATGCTGTTGTGTCAATACTGACGTCATATAACCTTGTTTACAATCTACAGTTTGGAAGAAACGTTTATGATAGTTTGGTAATCCTAAAACTAATGAGGATGCTATCAACTGTTTCAGTTTACAAAAGGCTAATTCTGCTTCTGGTGTCCATTGTATCAAATCTTGCGCTGCCATAGGCTTCTTAAAAATCAGGTTGGTTAACGGTGCAGATTCCAAAGCATAGTTTGGGATCCAGCTCCGACAAAAATTAGTCGTGCCAAGAAAATACATCATTTCCTTCTTGGTTGTGGGTTTTGGTGCTTGTAAGATTGCTATTTTTCTATCTTCATCTAATGTCCTACCCTCTTTGGATATTACATATCCAAGGTACTTAACTTGTTTTCTCCAAAGCTGCAATTTATCTTTGCTTTCTTTGTGTCCTTCAGCGGCTAAGAATTTCAGTAATGCTATAGTGTCTTCCTTACAATCTTGCTGGGTGGGGGCTGCCAGCAGGATGTCATCAACATAAAGTAAAATCTGACTACCTTTCTGTGGGGTAAACCCCGCCAAGTTACTTGCCATCTCTTGTGAGAATATCATTGGACTTTCACAATATCCCTGTGGTAGTCGCGTATATGTATACCGTTTCCCCTGAAATGTAAATGCAAACCAATACTGGCTGTCAGGGTGTATCGGTATTGAAAAGAACGCATTGCTAATATCTACCACAGAAAAATATTTTTGTTGAGGCTTTAGATCATTCAATAGGGTGTGTGGATCTGGCACCGTGGGTGCCCTTGATATTACTGCATCATTTACAGCTTGCAAATCTTGGGCCATACGCCATTCTCCATTTGCTTTTTTAACCGGGAATAAGGGTGTGTTACATGGTGAATCAGGAGATTCCACCAGTATTCCTTCCTTAAGTAAAGCTGCTATGATAGGTTTAATACCTGCTTCTGCATCTTTTCTTAAGGGGTACTGCCTTTTTTGCGGTCTAAATGCTGACTTTGGCGTGATGGTAACTGGTCCTGCTGAACGAATAAGTCCTACATCTGATTTTCCTGTTGACCATATAGTCTCTGGTATGTCTAATAAAGCTTTTTCTTCCTCTTCTAATAAGAGTGTTTCTCAGCTGTCCCCGCTTGACTGCAAGTGTACAGCTGGGTGTGTCTGTGTTATCCAATTCAATTTCTGTCTTTGTACTCCTTGTTCTGACAGTTCTGACTCTGTCTGCTTTTCCCATTTTGTGACTTTTTCTCCTAGATCTGCCCATTTCATACTCTTGTCCTTAGTTAAACTAACATGTGGTAATCAATTTGATTTATACAGTGCAAAGAACTCCTGGGGCAATGAGCAGCTAACTACACTGTTCCCTTTCATGTCCCAGTACAGATTACGCAACACTAATCTGTTTGCATGGTTTTTAAACAGTTCTTGCTCATATTCTTTGTCAGGTCTTGGTGTATTACAATAATACAGAGTACAGTGCAATAGGTGTTGTATGTCAATGCAAGGGGAAGGGAACTTACTGGTAGCTACATTCATTAACTCTCCAGTTATTGCCCCAGGACTGGTCATAACGAAGTCCTGGCTGTACCAATAAAATGTTTCACCCTCCGATTGCACTGCAAAAGTATTAATTTGTCGCTGTGCTTCCATACCCTGCATGGTCGGGACTACTGCTATGCCAAATAGTTGCATAAGGTCTCTGCCCAAAAGGTTCACTGGGCATTTCGCAGAAACAACAATTTTACTTTTCTGGGTTAATCCTGAAACAGGATCTGTTATTGCAATATTATGGGAGAGAGGCTCCCGATACAGCTGTCCATTAGCTGCTTTCACTAATATGTAATCATGTGACTCTGAATTCTCCGGTAGTTTGGAGGGGTGTACCAGGGTTCGTGATGCCCCTGAGTCACACAGAAATTTGACTTCCCTCCCCTCTACCAGGAGTGTAACTTCTGGTTTTGTGTCAGCCAAATAGAGCTCCAAGCTCAATAAGGCTAGGTCTAATATTTCATTGTCTTCACTATCGGTAGCTTCCTGCACTTCCTCTATTTTTCCTAACACATTCTCTGCTCCTTCTATCACATTCTCATTTGTCCTTTCTCCGTTATTCCTATCTAGTGAATCTTGACTATCATATAGTCAGTCCTCACCCTCTTCATTTTTATCCTCCATTGCTGCCTTCTTATTTTTCTTGCAATCCCTTGCCATATGTCCCTTTTTACCACATTTGAAACATTCACACCTTTTCTTTCGCCCTTCAAAGTCCTCTGATCGCTGATCAAATTGTTTGTTTCCCTGGGCATTCTTCATGCCCTTCTTCCCAGACTGTACTAAATAAATTTCTCCATCATCTACAGCAAATACTTGGGCTTTCTTTTTCTTTTTGTTATTAAAATGCCTTTCGGCGTGCCTAGCATATTCAAGCAGTGACTGTAATCTGCTTGTGCGATGATCTACCATATGCTTCATAATAAAACTGCTTATGGGTGTAATACTGCCTTTTAAAACTGCATTCTTTAACTGCTGCTCATATGGGGAATCTTGTGTCTGGTCTTCAGGAATCTGCATTCCACAATGGTTATTAAAACATTCCAGTAATCTAGCAAAATATCTGTCAACAGTTTCACCTTCTTGTTGGATGCATTGATTAATGCAAGTCCAGTCTGGCCTAGGCTTCCATTTCTCAGAGATTCCGTCCATTAGACCTTTTACTCTGTTGTCTAACTCCGTGCTGCCATGTGGGAGGGGCTTAAGCGCAGTGTCACGGGGATTCCAGTTGCCACTGATCATGTGCCAATCTGGACCTACTATTTGTCTGACTACTTTTTCTACTTCTTCTCCGTTTAAGTGATAACTTAACCTCATGCCTTCCAAGTCCTCTAAAAACTTTCTAAAATTAACTTTTGGATGGGGAATTCCCTCTGTGGCTTTCCGGATATCTTCCGGTGTCCATGGTCTGTATACTAGGAGAATTGGGTCCTGCCCTTCTTGTCCTGCCTGAGGATTTGGTACTTCTATGAGTGGGCATATCTCTTCTTCACTCATAGATCGCAAATTTTTATTTATTTGATATAACTCAATATCCCCTCTCAAATTGCGTGTTCGAGACCTAGTCTCGACAGGATCTCTGACAAACGGCTCTGCTTTTGTAACACCTCTACCTGATGGAACAGCAGGGTATCATGGGGGTGGACCTGTCTGTTCCTTTGCTTCATATTCTGGCAAGGGAAGTGGAGGGGGCAGATGGGCTGATGCTATAACCAAGTTATTATCCTCTTTATCTAAAAACATTGCTTTTGAATTTTTACTTATTTGTTCCCTTCGGTTTGCTTCCTCAATCCACCTGTGTGCCTGAGGAATTCCTAATTTGCACTGTCTTTTTTACCTGCCCTTTGGAATCAGTTTTGAGTTGTTTTAAAAGTTTGACAAGTGAGGATTTTTCTAGTTTACCATTAAATTCATATTTATTAACCCACTTTGTGTAGTACTTAATGTTATTGGCACGTCGTGACCGCATGTATTCTACGTCTTCGGTTAACGGCGGATTTTAGGGTCGTTTTGTACACTTATTACCCATTTTGTCCTAACCTTATGAATGTTACGTAACCCTTCTTGTTTTTAACGTGGTACCACGAAGATTTTATAGTCCCTTCAGACTACCTGCCTACTTATTCTGTTTCCCTGATCTATGCCAAGATAGCAATTTTTCTGTCCCTGAATTTACACAAAAATCCTGACTGAACAAATACAATCAAGTCCCTGATCTAAAACAGAAAAAAGTAGAATCACCTTACCTGAGCCTCAGCAATTGATCACCCCGGTCCGATTGAAACCTGACCGTCAGCCGCAGATCAGAAAGTGGCCGGCCTCTGTTTATACGACAATTCAGTCGGAGGTCTTTTCGAACAAGAAGAACCATTTCGGTAACTTCTGCCATACGGATTCAAGCCACCAGGCCTGTCTGATCCGGGACAACCGAGAGGTTTCCGGTCAACGAAGGACCAACTTGTCAAAGGAAAAATGAAAGATCAATGCAGCCAAGGTTCAGTTAAGGTTCCTTTATTCTTGTACAAGGAGACAAAAATGCAGTTCAGAAATTTGTCTGACATTATACAGGAAATACTTCATTATTATACTGTTCTGTAAGTCATTGCCCTCTAAGCTGACGTAATTAAATACAACTCTAAGCATTGTTCTAAAACAGGTGTTTCCTAAGTTTTTCTACTGATATAACAATTATAAATGTTCCCATGAGAAAGTTTTCTCAAAAACAACGTGGCCTTGCTGACCACCGGTCTGTAACGATTTGGTGTTACAATTCGTGATTCTTTCCTACTTTGAGCACAAAGCATATACTGATTACAGCCTATAGTCTTATCTAGTTCCTCTACAGCTGCAGTGTTCACTCAACACGAACAAGGTTATTTGCCTAAGTCTAATAACATTTCAGAATACTGTATTGTTCTATTTTCCTAATGCTAGCAAAATCATCTGTTTCTCAGTGTATAAACAAGGTCATTCACTGAGCTGACCAGAAGCAAAGTCAGAAAGTACATGCAATTATTTTCAAGCCTGTAGCAGAATAAATGTGTTAACCCTTTTAGGCTTCTAATGCAGCAAGCATAACACTAATACATATATGAATACTATATATGTGGATACATATTTTTCTAAATTTCCCCCCTGTTAACACTTTTTATTCTGTTCAAAAGCATAAACTGTTAGTTTCTTCTCCTAACCTCTTCCACTTTGGATTTGCGGTTAGGTGAGTCATTTAGATTAAACTTCTGAAAGCATTTCATTGTTCAACAATTTATCAACTTCAGTGTTTTGATACAAGGTTTCAGATACTGACATGTCTATCAATTCTTTAATCAGTTTTTTCATGCAGGGTATGCCACAACACGCACACACTCCCAACAGGAGTATCCCCACACAGACAGCTATTAATATGTTCATTATGAAGGTACCCCAGTTAGCTAAGGAGGAGAAGCCACAGACAAGAGGAAACAGTGCAGGACAGATTGAAAATCCAAGAGACTTTTTAGGCAAGAGCTGTTAATGTTGCAATGAACGATGGAAAACAAAAAGGAAGCTATATAAATGTAAGATGGATATTCATTACAGGAAAAGGCTAGATGACAAGGTGAGTTTTTAAGTTACTTAAGAAATGTTCTTTGATTTTGAGGTTAGTTTTAAGGTTGTTTGGAACGGTGTTCCAATGTTTGCCTACATACACACAATAAAGTGAGTAACCATGCTGATTGTAAGATTTTTCAATTTAAGGTTTTGAGTTTTGGACTGTAGATTTGTAGGTGGAGTGTATTTGGTCTCTAGAGAAGACAGAGATGAACATTTCTTTGGTTTACAAAATATCTTGTGCATAATTTTAAAGGGTGGTGTCTAAAGTATGATTCAGCTTTAGCTAGTTAAGCTTTTTAAGGACATTGCAGTGATGACTAAAGTTAAACACATTTGCAGGGAATTTGGCTACCTTGTTATAGGTGTGTTCTAGTTTGTGTAGATGCATTTTATCATTAGTAAGGAGTACAGTAGAGCTGGAAGAAGCATAGTTTGAGTTATATTAAGCAAAGCTGCCTTTGTTAGGAAAGGCTTACGTTTATAAGCATGCTCAGCTTTTGTTAGATGTACAGATAATGAACACTGTGTGTGTGTGACAAGTAATGGCACCTAGATGTCTGTCATAGGTGACTCAGTGCTTGTGTCATGTGTTGAGGTTATGGTGATGGTACCAGTGCTACATAAAAGTAGCTCTAGTTTGTCTGAATTTAACTGAAAATGTGATTCCTGAAGGCACTGTTCAGTTTTGTGAAAGTAATTTTGAGTGATGTTTTGTAGCTGAATTAGAGATTTTGGTGAACAAATTAAGGTGGAGCCATCTGCACATACTGTTAGTGAGTTGTTTACTGCTCCATCTCGTCCGGTGTGGTGAGCATTTTGTTGATGAAGATGGAAAACAAAATTGGTCCAAATATACTAATGGGAAGAAAATCAGAAAATGTCTGTGACCATTTTACTGCTAATTATAGTTAGAACCAGGTTATAGTGTTACTACTGAGGTCCATTTCTACCAGATGTGGCAGGAGCAGTGAACAAGATGCACATCAAAGGCATTTGAAGGGTCTAAGAATACTGCAGTGGTGAAATATCTACACTTTTTGCTGTGTTTGATAGCATTTGGGAATGACAGTAAGTCAGTTTCACTGCTATGCCCTTGTCAGAAACCATGTTGGGTAGGTAACAGCAGGTTGTGAGGGCTGTGGTGATGAATCAGTTTTTACACACCATTACCATTATATTACCATTATATGTTGTAGTCCAATGCTACTATTAGGGAGTAATAGAAGCCAATGCAGTGCTACTTCTAATTCCACATCTTACTCTGTGATGTCACAGCCACTTTCTGCTCTCCAACTGAACTCTTGGAAATGTCAGTTGAGAGGAAGCGTTGTGCACCTTTCCCATTCAAAGATTTTCTGCTGTTTATGTCTGTAACTTGTCTACCACCAAGAGTCCTACTCCCCACCTCAAATATTGGAAAAAATAAGCTCTGAGACTTGTACTGTGAACTAGTAAAAAGTGACTTAGTTTAATCCATACCTTTCCCACTGCCTCTTCTGACTTCGTCCTGTGGCTGTAGTCTTCTTTTCCTTAGTGCCCATTTATACATCCGAAAAACTCATTAAGCTGTGCTACAATTTATTACTTGAATAAGTTATGTGTTCCTCTTCTTATGTGCCTTCTCACCTTTGCTGCTCAAAAGAACTAAAGGGATTAACTCAGGATTTTTTCTAGTCCTAAATCCTTCTTGTAATGTTGCAGGGACTTCTGGCCCTTGACTGCTTTGTTGAAGCTGTCAGTTCAGAGGTAGCGTGTATGAACTTCCCTACAGGCTTCCCCCTGCACCCTTCTGTGTTTAGGCCTGTAGCTTGCCCAGTGCAAGAGCCTCTGTTCCCAGGAATATTGCTGCAGAGAAAACAAAATGAAACAATTTTCAGACAACCATTGAGCTCTCATATGAATTGTTTATTACTATGTCTAAGCCAAAGTCCTTTCCTCCTGCCTATGCCAGCTTTTCCCTGCTACCACTGCTTCATTGTGCTGAGTTGTATTTTATAATAACTCATGCAAGATTGCCTGCATACATGGCAAAACCTAGTTCTGTATCTCTGTCTCTCCCTCATTAACTGATTTTAAGTATTTTATAATTATATAATAATATATAATATATTATATTAATAATGTTTTTTATATATATATATATATATATATATATATATATATATATATATATATATTATATTTGTTTATTTTTATTCATTTATTTGCAGTTGGTTTACCAGGATAGTCCATTGGGCCAAAATGAACCCATTTTCAATGGAGTCCTAGGGAGAAAAGCTCCAAACAATCAAGGTTACAGTAGGTTATGTATGATAATTATACAAATGTAAAAAAATCAAGCAAACAATTACAAATAGTACACAGACATTACAAATAATACAAAGTAGTGATGAAACTTACAGATGATACAAACTAAAAGGAATAGTGCAAAGTAAATACTGAGAGGTCATTTTGTCCTAGGAATCATACACTTAGGATGAGCAACGTTATATATTCTTCCAGATACCATAATAATAAGAATGTATGAGTTAGGAGAAATGATAAAGGAAAATTGCTGGTGTAATCAGGGGAAGGAAAGGAAGATGGGAAATGCCAATGCTAGTTATGTGGGATGGGAGCAAGAGTATTCCCAGTGGGATACTAGATGTGAGTGAAGAGATTTTTTGAAATGGTTAGAGGTGATACGAATGAATGGTGGCAGGGAGTTCCAGAGGTGTGCTAGACCATAGGATAGAAGAATTTTGCCTGGGGGACGAGTTGGTTTGTGCACTTGTAATAGATTTTGGTTGTTAGACCTTAATACTCTATCAAGAAGGTGCATTTTAAAGGCAGAAGAAAGGGAGGGACAGAGGAAGGGGTTGAAAATGAGCTTGTGAGCAAGAGTTAGTTGAGTATAGGTGAGAAGATTGGGTAGTTCTGGCCATTTTAGTTTTTGGAGAGAGGAGCAGTGGTGGGTGGAGGACTTATGGCCGGTAGCGAACTTGGCAATGTTGTTGTAGCAAGAGGAAAGTTGTGTTTTCAGGGAGGACTGTAGATTAGTTAGAAGTGGAGCTCTGTAGAGAAGGGAGGGGATAAGAAAGGAAGTAGAGAGAGTGATTTTAGTGGCAGGTGTAAGGTAATGATTTTGTCGATAGAGCATACCTAGTTTTTGATGGGGTTTTTTGATATTTAGTTGTAAATGAGAGTTGAATTTGAGCTGGTTATCAATTTGGGCCCTGAGTAATTTGGTCTCTGAGACCAGTTCCAGAGGTGTGTTATTTTGACTAGTAATAGAGAAAGTGTTTATATTGAGGGAGGTGACTTTAGAGGGTGTAAAAACCATTAATTTGGTTTTAGAGGCATTGAGTGCTAGGTGATTTCTTTTCATCCATTGCTCAGTGGTTGAAAAAGCATCTTGAGTAAGCTTTAGGAGTGTAGGGATAGATGTGGCAGAGCAGATTATAGGTGAATCATCTGCATATTGGATGATGTTTGAGAAAGGGATAGAGTTGCGGAAATCATTTATAACTATATTAAAGAGGAGGGGACCCAATATGGAACCTTGGGGAACCCCGGTTAGGGTATTAAGAAATGAGGAGGTGGCCTTTTTCCATTTTACTGCTTGAAATCTATTGGATAAGTAGCTGGAGAACCAGTTCAAAATGAATGAGATAGATTAAGTTTTGAGAGTTTAGTTAAAAGCAGGCTGTGTGAGATAGTGTCAAAGGCCTTAGAGAGGTCTAGTAGTCGGGTAGAAACAAACAGACCAGAGTCCCGGGCTTTGTTAATAGTTTCAAGGAAGGAGAGGAGGGCTGTCATAGTGCTGTGACTTGGTCTGAATCCATGTTGTGCGGGAGTTAGATGATTATCTAAGAGATGTGGTAGGAGTTGAAGTTGGATACACTTTTCAAGGAGTTTAGAGATGGGAGACAGGATAGCGATGGGGCGGAAATTAGTGACATTGTTATTGTTGCCTCCTTTATGTAATGGTATGATAAAGGCCTGTTTCCAGATTTGGGGTACTATACTTTCTTGGATAGAGTGGTTGATTAGAATGCTAATGGTGTAGGCAATTACTTCAGCAGCTATGCTAAGAAAGTAAGAAGGGATGTTATCAGGAGCATTGGTGCATGGCTTCAGTTTCAGAAGGAGTTTTTTGATAGTAGAAGTGGTTATAGGATTTAATGAGAATAGTGGGGAGTGGGAAGAGGGGGTATTAGGGGGTGAAGATGAGGAGGAAATGAGAGTAGGAGAAGAGGTGGAGGGTAGAGAGTTAGTGGATGAGAAAGAGGGAATGATAGCAGTGCAGGGTAGAGTGTTGGTAGGGGGGGGTTAAGGGTGAATTGGAGATTATGGTGCTGTTAGAGAAAGAAGAGGTTAATTTGGAGATGGATTCAATGAAAAAAGAGTTAAATTGGGTAGCTAAGTCTGTATCAGGAGCATTAGGGTCTGGGGTGGGGGTGTCAGGTTTGCTGGGGTTAAGGAGAGTAGAGATACCTTTCCAGAATTTCTGAGGATTTGTTTTGTTATTGTTTTGGAATATGGAGAAGTAATGTTGTCGATCAGAGATGATGAGCTTTTTTACTTTATTTCAAAGTGTTTTATATTCATTATGGTTGAGGGAAGTCCTATTTTTCTGGAAGTGTGCCCAGGCTTTATCTCTGTGCTGCATGGTTGCTAGTGTGTTTTTATTAAGCCAAGGGGCAGTTTTAATTTTTATTCTCTTTGGCCTTAAGGGAGCATGGAAGTCTAGAAGTTGTAAGAATGTTGAGTTGAAGTGGGCAACTGCATTATCTAGAGATAATGTTTTTAGACAATCCCAGTTTATTGCTTTTAGGGAATTAGAAAAGTTTGATGGATTAAAGTTTTTTATTTCGGATAGTTTCTGGAGCATTTCTCCCTGGGCCTCTGCTGAAAACAGGCTCTGTGGAACCTAGTCGGACTTTCCCGGTCAACAAATGATAAATAAATAAATAAACAAAATAAAATAAATAGTAATAAAATTATGGGTGCGATGTGGGAGTAAGGGGAGTCAATGAGTGAAAATGGGTATGTGGTCACTAAGAGGGTCAGGAAGAGTACCACTGTGAGAGAAATAATGGGGATGAGAGAGTAAAATCCAGTCCAGAATACTGCCGCTAGAGAGTTTTTTTGAGGGGCGTGTTATAGAGTTGATTAGCTGTGAAAAATTGTAGAGGTTGATGTTAAGTGGGTTTGTGGGGGACTGAATGGAGGCCCAATTAATATTCATGTCTCCTAAGATTATTGGTTCATTGCTAATGTTGTTGGAGAGCCAGGAGAGGATGTCTTTGAGTGTAGAAATGTTATCCCCTGGGGGATGTAGAGGGAAGCTATACATATGTGGTTGCGTTTGTTGACTTGAAGTAGTGTTAGGAGTAGTTCAGCGTTATTAAATTGTGGAGTAGGTTTGTTATAGGGAGTAACAGACAAGGAGGATGAATATAGGAGAGCTACTCCACCCCCTTTTTTGTGGGACCTGTCTTTTCTAATGATAAAATAGTTTGGAGGAATTATTTCAGCGTCTTTTATGTGGGGTTTTAACCATGTTTCTGAGATGGATAGGATGTCAGGTTTATTATGTATGAGCCAGGCGTGGGGTTTGGGATTTTGTTAACTATACTTTGGGAGTTTAAGGAAGTAAGTAGTATGGACTTGTCTGTAATAGTTGAGGTGGGGGGGGCTGGATTAGGATGGATGTCACCTGATAATAGACAGGTAACCAGATATAGGATTGGGTTAGAGAGGTAACTGGACAGTTTAGAGAATAGATTAGGTTCTATTATGATTTTGAAGCATTTACTAGTTACTATGGGGGTAGAATGTTTGTGAGAGGTATCTAATTACATGGAAGGGTTGTGAGTGGTAGGACTTAATGGGCTAGGTGAGGTAATAAAGATAGGATAAGTTAAGAAGTAGAAGTAATGAAAGGGAGATGAGTGAGGGTTTAGAAAGCATGATGAAATGGGGCTACTTACAAGAGAGATTTATGTGTAGAGGAGCTGGTAAGTTCCTAAATAGTGGTGAAAGAATGGAGAGATTGAGTAAGGATTGGTGGGGGTGTGGTTTGGGAGTGGGTGTTGAAGAAATAATGGAAGATAATTGTCTAGGTGGGATAGTCTAGGAGAGGTGAATGAGGGTTAATTTGGGCGGGATAGAGGAATGAGTGTTCCCAGATAACTGGAGACTGATTGGTGAGGAATGGTAGTGGGTGTGGTTATAGGGTAATAAAGGTAGAGGTGCTGGGGGTGGGTGAGATTTGGGGGCAGGGTAGGGGAGCGGAGTGAGCCCGCAGGGCGAATGGAGCGGGTAGAACCAAGGAGGGCAGGAGAAGATTGAGAACCTATCAGTGGAGTGTTGATTGCTTAAGGGTAAGTAGAGGGGACCTGGAAATAGTAGGTTAGAGTGGACTATAATATTTGAAGAGAGAGAGAGAGAAAGAAAAAGAAAAGTTAGAGCTTAAAGAGAATACAAGAAGTAAGTGAAAGTAAGTGAGAAAGGAGCAAGAGTGAATCAGGGAACTAGATGAGGGGGAAGAACAGAGATACAAAAATAAGAGGGGTTTAGGCTGCTGGCTTTCCTGGCAGGGAGCGTACTTAAACACCTAGCAGGGCTTAAAAACTAATAGTAGTTCAAGGCTTAGCAGCAGATGCACATACTTCCTTGGATTCTTCTGGGAGAAGCTTAGTTCAATTTCCAAAAGGGGATGAGGCAGCAGTTTGTTATAGCTGCATGGGCAGTTGACTGAGCTTGTAGTAAAATTTAGGTTAGGTCTAGGTATCCACCCAGGTGTAGTCACAGGGGATAATTCAGGGCAAAAAGCTGGAGAACAGGAGAGAAAGTTGAGAGAGAAATAGCACTTTAGTAGTATAAAAACACATTATCTCATAGTAGTGTAAAAACACATTATCTCATAGTAGCAGTGAGCAAAAATCAACAAATTTCAAAGAAGGAGTGAGTTGAAAATAATTCCCTCTGGCTAATACTTTGCTTCAATTAAAGGTAATTGTTGAGAGTTTACAGACAGATTTAAGCTTCTACTCGGTTATCTAGAGATACATTAGCAAATAAGAAGGTATTTTACACATTTAACACTACTAATGAAGGCAATTGTTAGACATAGGTCGCTAATAAGTAAGTAAGTAAGTAAGTAAGTAAGTAAGTAATAGTAAGTAAATAATACCTACCACTCTAAGTATTACATCATCACCCTTCCTCTTCAAACAAAAGCTCAAACAACACCTAAAAACACTCTGGCTATGCCCATGCATCAATCCTGACTAATCTTATGATTCTACTAATGACCTTTACCTTCTCTTACCTCTTTCTACTCACTCCTTTCTGCAAAGCTGTATGGTTGTATGTTTTTAATTGCTTATGTATATTTACTCTTTATGAATGTTCTACTAATGTATAACTCCCCTATTCCTATACTGTAAATAGAATTAAAACGTCCTTCCTAGCATAAATGTTCTCCTTTATATTTTAGATTGAACCTTATTTCTGTATGTATTTTTTACTAACTATTTGCTTTCTTTATGTAATGACTTGTTTGTATTAACCTTAATGTGGAGCTTTTCTCCCCGGGCCTTTGCTGAAAATGGAAATATATCCAGTTGGACTAGCCCGGTAAACAAATGTAAAATAAAATAAAAATAAAAAAAATAAATAATAAGGATCTGCAGTGTGACCCAGAGTTAGGCGACAGTAACACTATGGTTGGGGCCTTTAGTTGAGATCAATGCAGAGCAGAAGACACTCAGCATTTAACTAGGAATTTAATAAAACCACAACACTGGAGTATCATTCCTTAGATGGTCCACTACACTAACGCTGGTACAAACCCCTAGTTGGAAAGGTTATGGTCTATAAGGAGCTATAGTGGACACAGGAGCGACTAGCAGATAGCATGTAGTAAACATTCAAAAATCGCTCAAATGTACAAAATAGGCACAACAAAATAGGCTAGGTAGTATTGCAGTAAAATGTACTTTCTAGACAGCCTTTAGATGGGACTATGAAAGAATAGGGCCTTTTTTGTAATCCACATGTGAAAGTTGGCGTAGCAGAGCACATTTAAACATTTCAAAAGCGTCTATAGCAATCCGTTTTACATATAGGTACTACTAACTATGCAGGGCATTGTCATATTTAAACAGTTCAAAAGCTTTTAAAACACTCTGGCAATGTTGCAGTATTTCAAATAGATTCAACTTCTAAACAGGTAACTTCTAAAACAGCTTCTGAAAACACTCTTGTAATAAAATTACATTACTAAATAGGCAGGGCAATATCGCAGTACAAACAGCGTCTAGCTAAGCTCATAGAGAGGGTATTACTTTACTTTGTAGTACGCATATGGACGTTGGCATTTGCAAAGAACATATTACCAGCATACTCCATGGCATATTCAGATTACATAAACCAGTGCACTGCTCGAATCAACAATACTAGCTTGTAATGAAAATACAATAACCTAGCACAACTGTTTTTATAGTCAGTGCGTTAATGAAGGCACATTCCTGATACCATAATGCAATATACAGATTATAGGTAGTAGCATGTCAGTAACCGGCACATAACTAATATACAAGACAATATTCAAAGTAAAGTCAAAGTTAGCATGTCAGTAACCGGCACATATGTAATATACCAGACAATATTCAAAGAAAAGTCATAACTGTTTTTGCGCTTACTCAATAGAGGACGTGATGGATTTAACAATGAAAAACAACGATTCAAAGTACAAATAGGTTCTACTTAGTGTAGGTGTAGACGCTCTGCCAAGGGCGCACAGCAGCCGAGAACAGGCAAAGTTTAAAGATGGCACCCAAAGGTTGGGAGGGGTTTTATAAACTCCAGGAGGATGTTCTGGAGAGAGGGGGAGGAGGAGGGATAGGTGTTAACAGGTATAGACCGGAAGAGCTGAGATTCCGCGGCAGAGATGGGAGTTGAGGAACAAGCAGTATCTAAAAAGATAGATAGATTCAGGAAGTGAGGAGAGATCCAGAGAGTATGGCTGGATAGTGGAAGACAGAAATATCATGGGCTGGAACAATAGATTAGAACGGGGGAGAGAAGCAAGATAGATAGGTAGGGAGGGAGAGAGAGAGAGAGAAAGAGCAAAGAGCAATACTGAGTAGTATAATAGCAGGAAGGTCAGATATCTCGGGCAAGATTATAATATAGATATGAGGGGGAGAGAAGGAGAGAGAGAGAGAGTAGAAGCAAGGAGGGCAGGAGAAGATCGAGAACCTATCAGTGGAGTGTTGATTGCTTAAGGGTAAGTAGAGGGGACCTGGAAATAGTAGGTTAGAGTGGACTATAATGTTTGAAAGAGAGAGAGAGAGAGAGAGAAAAAGAAAAGTTAGAGCTTAAAGAGAATACAAGAAGTAAGTGAAAGTAAGTGAGAAAGGAGCAAGAGTGAATCAGGGAACTAGATGAGGGGGAAGAACAGAGATACAAAAATAAGAGGGGTTTAGGCTGCTGGCTGTCCTGGCAGGGAGTGTACTTAAACACCTAGCAGGGCTTAAAAACTAATAGTAGTTCAAGGCTTAGCAGCAGATGCACATACTTCCTTGGATTCTTCTGGGAGAAGATTGGTTCAATTTCCAAAAGGGGATGAAGCAGCAGTTTGTTATAGTTGCACGGGCAGTTGGCTGAGCTTGTAGTAACATTTAGGTTAGGTCTAGGTATCCACCCAGGCGTAGTCACAGGGGATAATTCAGGGCAAAAAGTTTCTTGGATTCTTCTGGGAGAAGCTTGGTTCAATTTCCAAAAGGGGATGAGGCAGCAGTTTGTTATAGTTGCATGGGCAGTTGGCTGAGCTTGTAGTAAAATTTAGGTTAGGTCTAGGTATCCACCCAGGCGTAGTCACAGGGGATAATTCAGGGCAAAAAGTGTAGGTGTAGACGCTCTGCCAAGGGCGCACAGCAGCCGAGAACGGGCGAAGTTTAAAGATCTTATATAACAATATTATATAAAGATATTATATAACAATATTATATATTATATTATTAATTTATAATATAATATATAATATGATAATATATAATTATTTTATGATTCTAAGTATTACAACCAGACAAATCCACTACCCCTCCCCAATGTCAGAGGAGATAATATAGAGGTAGCTACCCAATTTATATTAGCCCAGCCACATTGTGCGGTATTCACCGCCCCTTTAGTAGTTCCCTAGACCCTTGTACTAGCAGCTAGTACCCTTGGCCCCTATCTGGTAGTGCTGTTGGTGTGATCCCCGGTGTGAACCTTCTGTTACCCATCCACTCATCAAGGTTCCTCTTGAAGAGAGATGGTGCTCTGTGTTATGTAGATCAGGACCCTGTTCCATAGTAAGGGAAGTCTCTGTGAAGGGAATCTATCCCTCCAGCATGTTCTATTAATTGTTGTGTTGAGGTTTCTATCCCTAGAGCATGTAGCTCGAGTAGATTTGGTTTTGCTAAGATGGAGCATGTTCAACAATTCTGGGTCGGACATGGCTCTGTACGTTAGACAGAGATCGCCTCTGAGAAAGTGGTATGCAACAGAGAACAGTCTTAGCTTTTTCAATCGTGCTGCATAGGGCAACTGTTTGAGGCCAGTAATCCTCTTGGTTAGGTACCTTTGTGGTCTCCCCAGCTGCTGGAGATGTCTAGCCAGGTGCATTCCAATTGGTGCATTGTACTCAATAATGGGTCTGATGAGGGAAGAGTAGAGGGGCACCATTACATCCTTAGATCTTGATGCAAACCCTTTTGTGATCAGATGGGCCACATAGAAGGATCTTCTAACCACTTTGGCAACATGGTTTTCAAAGGAAAGCTGACTATCTACTTGGGTCCCTAGATCCCTTATTTCTTCTTCAGATTTCAGGGGATTACCTCCTATGTTGTAGTTTGCGGGTACTCTGTTTTTTCCAAAGGGGATTACTATGCATTTTTTTGCATTTAGCTTGAGACCATGGCTTTGACACCATGCATCAGTCTCATTTAGGCCCTTCTGGAGGATCTCCATGTCTTCCATCTATAACCTTTGGCAATTGACAAACTCCCTGCAGAGTACCTCAAAACTGGTGCTAGTGCTATAGCTTATCCCATCTCAATACTTATCAACCAGTCTATCAATGAGCATGCAATTCCAGCCCTTTGGAAAACCTCCTACATAATACCCTTACACAAAGGTGGTTCCTCAAACAAACTTACCAACTACTGCCCCATAGCAATCTTATCCCCCCTATCAAAAATCCTTGAAAAATTTATCCATTCTCAACTGATAATACATTTACTTACAAATAGTCTCCTCACCAAAACCCAACATGGCTTTCGCCCATTCCATAGCACCACCACAGCAATCATATCCTTCACCAACACTATCAATCAATATAGGAACCAAGGAAACCTAGTGTATGCCACCTTCCTTGATTTGTCCAAAGCATTTGATACAGTATCCCACAGCAAACTACTTACTATCTTAGCTACACTCAGCCTAAACAACCCCTCATTGCTCTGGTTTTAAGACTACCTATCCAACTGCCAACAAGCAGTTAAGTGGCATAATCCCCCCCCCCCCTTCTCCCAGTAACAGTAGGTGTACCACAAGTATACATACTGGGACCCCTACTATTTAATATCTTTACAAACACCCTCTATGCTGCCACCCAGCAAGATACAATAGTCTAATATGCAGATGATACTGCACTGATCTTCTCAGCCCCCACACTCCAAACACTCCAGACTAAAATCCAAGAGGCCTTCTCCAATATTGAAAACTGGTTAAAAAACTCACATCTAATACTTAAACCCAAAAAGATTCAACTTATGCTTTTCCACCCTAACAAAACTATTGACTCATTTGCTCTTTTCTGTATCAGTTCTGCCAGTGACACCCAAATCTCCCCAGTATCACCAGTATCACCAGTATGACAAGCTAAACTTCTTGGTGTAACACTTGATCAAAACCTAAAGTTTGACAAACACATGGCACAAACCATATCCAAAGTCCATAAAAAACTTGGAACCCTATACCACTGCAAAAAGTATCTAATCAAAAACACCAAAAGTACTATATCCAGAACTCACCTTCTCTCTACATTGCTTTATGTATTCCCTGTATTAACAAACCTTAACAAGATAGACCTATGCAAATTGTCCACATCCTCTCTCTCTCTCTCTATATATATATATATATATATATATATATATAGTTAGATTCACAACCAACTCTAATTTCTGCTCCCACCACTGTCACTCACTAAAATAATTAGGTTGGCTAGAACTCCCAACTTACTAAACTATAACCAACTCATCGTGGCTCATTACTTGCTGTACCACCCAGACAAGATTCCTGATCTCTCAGGCTTACTCACCTTTCACAATTCTGCTCATCAGCTAAAACAGCAGTCCCATCTTTAAAACCCATTTAAAAGCCCACCTCAAGCTCATCTGGCACTGTACCTGTATTGACCATGGCTAACCCTACTGCCACCATTCAGGTAAATCTTCCTCTGGCACTACTCAAAGGTCAAATACACAGAAAAAAAACTGCCATAATGAATTGTATTCTTCAGTGTATGTATACAACTGTATATATTACTGCACTTTCTTACTCAAATACATTATATTTTCTGTGTTACTACTGTACACTCTATATATTGTACACTTCTGTAACTTCTCATCATACTATGCTATGATATACTATTGTTTTCTCTATTAATTTGTACTCATCTCTGACTTTTGTATTTTTATCATATATGTAGAGCATATGTATTTTTTATGATTGTCATGTATGATGAGCTTTTCTACCCGGGTCTCTGCTGAAAACAGGTACCTGATTGCCCAGTCAGACCAACCCGGTAATCAAATATAAAATAAAATAAAACTGCTCTCCATTTAGTAATCCTAGTCTGGTTTCTAAAGAAACTAACACAGGTTAGTGCAGAAGTTTCTAGTCCTGAATCCCTGCTTGTGATTTCACAGGTATATCTGTCTTCTGATTGGTCTGTAGGAGTTTCAGCCTAGAAAAAGCTCATCTACTGTTACCCCCTACACCTATCCATGTCCAAGGTCCTTGATAACATATTTGTATAACTCACCCACCACCAGAGCATTACTTTGTAACAAATACTCAGTCCTCTTTATTTTCACCTGTGATATCGTTCATGTCTACCAAAGAATTTGTCACCACATCCAAATGCTTCATGTAACGTGATGGTCCTCTGATGGCCCTGTGATGGTCCTCTGATGGTCATGTCACGTTCTTTAACTTCGCTAACAAAGTAATACTTGCTACCAATCTGAGCTCTCCTTGGGTGTTAACCCAGTGATGGATCTCGCAGCATCAGATGTCCTTCTATTCTGGACCCACATCCGTTACCCTTTCACATTGTTTTGCACCCCAGTTATCCTTCTTCATCACCTAACGCCCCCTTCTTAAACATTCAAATTATTTGCCCATTATTCTCTCTACTTCTTAGCCTTTTATTTGGGTCCCTATCAGCATCTCGAATGCTGACAATATCAAATTTGATATTGTCACATCGAGAATGCCGAAAGTGCAGAACGTCGAATGGGTAAACAGAAACATCTCCGTAACAGTAGATTTCCATTTACCTCAATGTAGTGCGGTCTCAGAGTTGGTATATTTAAGTAGCGAGGGGTGTGGGGGTGCAGGGGGGGTTTGCCCCCCTACCTACACCAGTTAGTTCATTTTTTTTAAATCGGCATTCAAAAATTGGATAGTTTGATCATGTCAGTTCGACATTTAGTGATTTGAACTATTCAGTTTTCGAAATGCTGATATAGACGCTTTTATTTCTACCTTACATATCTTATCTTTTTGCTTCACGTAGTGTCTGCATCATATTTTTGATTTATTTACTCATTAATCAGTGCATATACACACACCACCACTGCTTCATAGTGCAGCAAAGTTCCCATTTGGACAGTTGCATCTTGAAAAAATGGCAAATATCCTGAAATTTTACTACAAAAGGTATTTTTTTTTTATTTCTTTGGCTGTTATTTACAGAGCTTTTAGAAAAAGAAAGAAAAACAAAAACTTTTAAGTAGAAGCCTAGGGAAAAAAGCTCCAAAATCTCTTACAGACAGTAAAATTATCCCAGTGGATACAGTTCCTGAACAGTTATACAGTGTTTACAAAATGCATGTCACATATATACAAAGAGACATTGGTGTTTTATAAAAGTATCGCTGAGAATGTACAGTTCTTTGAATATATTCAGGTAACAGGAAGTATAAATGGGTCTACTGTATAACTTCGAAAATACACTTCTTCGAAATTACACAGTAGACCCTGGGTTACACGAAAGTGCACTTACTCGAAAGTGCACTTTTGTGAAACCTGCTTCAGCAAATGGGCTACGTACTTCAGTTTACTGCAGTAGTCATGGACCTTAGGGTTAGGGCACTGGTCATGGTAAGGGGATAGCTAGTAGGGCTATCCCCTTACCATGACCTGTGCCCTAACCCTAAGGTCCGTGACTACTGCACCACAGTGGAGGACATAGCCTGTCCGCCACTGTGTTGCAGTAGTCACGGACCTTAGGGTTAAGGCACGGGTCATGGTAAGGGGATAGCTAGTAGAGCTATCCTCTTACCATGACCCATGCACTAACCCTAAGGTCCGTGACTATTGCACCACAGTGGAGGACATAGAACATTTTCCTACTGTCCTCCACTGTGGTGCGATACGTTCACAGAAGCAGTGTTTGCAGAAGTGCACTTTCGAGTAAGTGCACTTTCGGGGAACACAGAGTCTGCCGTATAATTTCAAAGAAGTGTATTTTCGAAGTTATACAGTAGACCCGTATAAACATATTTTTAGTTAATTGTTCATTAAATTTACATAGTGCAGAGACTTTGACCTTTGATCTTCCTACTGTCCCAAGGATGTTCACCAAATGCCTTGCTCCTGTGATTGTTTTTTGCAGGCTTCAAGGGATCCAAATATTTCTTACTTGGAAGACCTGTTGGGTCAGGCATCCTCTCCAGATACTCTTTTGTAAAATCTTAATTTTGCTGTTTCCCTTCTTCAAAGCCTGAGGTTCACTATAAATTCCAAAAAGTCTTCTCTGACTCCTTCTCAGGATTATGTTTTTCTGGGTTGCAGAATTCAGATGGTGCCAATGCTTGCATCCCTGCCCCCTCCAAAGGCCTAACTCTTATTTCTTTCTTTCACACACTTGTTCTGCTGGCTTCCATTACAGCCAAGGAGTTTCTAAGAGTTCTGGGTTTCATGGCTTACACCATTCCAATGCTTCCTCTGGCCAAACTTTGCATGAGAAAGTTCCAGTGGTTTTTGAAGTCAGTGTGTCTTCAACAAGCTCATCCACTGGAATTTGTAGTTCCCCTTCTTCCTTGTTCATAGGTTCATAGGTGTGCCTTAGGCTAATGGCCCTGGAGCCTTTACAAGCCTAGCCCATAGAAGTGCCCTGGCATCATGCCACCCAACATTAGTTCCTGATGCCTCTATCAAGTAGAGCCACTGGAGTGATCCCTGGGGTGAACTTTCTATTTCCCATCCACTCATCAAGATTCCTCTTGAAGAGGGCCAGTGGAGGTGCTCTGCTTGACATGTATGGGAAGTCTGTTCCAGAGCATGGGCAGTCTCTGGGTTATGAACCTGTCCCACCAGCATGTTCTGTTGATTGTGGTAATGAGGTTGAGGTCTGTGCAGCATGTGGTGCAGAGGGTTTGGGATTTCTTTAGATGTAGCATTTCTAAGAGACCTGGGTCATACATGCCTTTGTAAGTCAAGCAGAGATCGCCTCTTAGTAGACGATATGAGAGAACTTCTCTGGTGGATTCAGCAGTTGTCTCTGAATACAGGGATCCCTTTTCATCCTACTCTTCCCTCTCAGGAATTGTTTGCAGATGCTTCAGACTTGTGATGAGCGGCAACCTTTGGCTTCCTAAAGGTACAGGGGGTGTGGTTGCCCTGTCAGCAGAAGGACCACATTAGTCTCAAAGAGATGAGACCTCTTCTGCTAGCCCTGCAGGCCTTTCAGTCTCTTTTTTCTCCAGGGCTTCTCAAGGTGTTCATAGACAATATCAACAAGCAGAGAGGAATGAGATTGTATCTTCTTTGTTGGTTGGCACTTCTGGTATGAGATCCTGCTGTCAAGTATCAAGTGACTCTTCAGGCAGTTTATATCCCTTCCAGTCAGACACTCTGAGCATGTCCTTAACTCAGTCCCACAGAAGGATGCTTCACAGAGATGTGTTTCTGGACATCACTACTCCTGAAGTGGATCTTTTTGCCTCCCCTCTGAACAGACAACTTCCTATGTTTTGTGCCAGAATCCCTGATCCTCTGGTATGGAAGGTGGATGTCCTCTCATTCTCTTGAAAGGAGATTTTTTTATGCATTTCCTCCCCTTCCTCTCATTCCAAAAGTCCTGTTCAAAATTCAACAGGATGCTCCCAAAATATTGTTGGTGACTCCCTTTTGGCCACAATAGCACTAGTTCCCTCTTCTTCTGCATCTAGCCAGGGGCAATCATCATAAGTTACCTTACATGCTGGATCTAATCACAGAAGACAAGGGATCTCTTATCCATCCCCAGCTATCCACACTTCAGATACTGTGGATGATAGGATTTTGATTCCTCATAGACACCTTTTTTCTGAGAACGTACTAGGAAATCCTACTTACCCAAATGGAAGCAGTTTTTTTTAATGTCTCTTTCGTAACCTGGCCCCACTTACTGTGCATGCTGCCCTTTTATTTGTGTGAGTTGCTCAATGCTGGTTTGGCCTATTCTTCTAAGGCCCACCTATCAGCTCTCTCTGCTTGTCTGCCTTTTTCTCATCCTTTAGCTGCTAGATTTGAGGTGAAACAATTCTTAAAGGCATCCTTAATATCAGACCTCCGAGGAAGCCTGTTCCTCTTCCTTGGGATCTTAATTTGGTTTTGGAGAAGTTGACTCGCTCATTTTGAGCCTGCTTCTTCAGCTTCCTTGCAATAGTGTTCTCAAAAGGCTATTCTTTTGTTAGCGCTTACTTCTGCCAGACCTGTGTCTGAGTTGCAAGCTCTTATGGCTTGTCCTCCTTTTTTGGTTTTTCATGAGGACAGAGTGTCCTTGTGCAGCAACCCTTCTTGCATGCCAAAGATGGTTACTGAGCTATCTCTTAATCAGTCTATTAATCTGGCTATTTTTTCCCCTCTCCACAAACCGACAGTGAGGGGGTGCTACATATTTTGGACAGGCATTGGTAACTTAGAGTTTATTTGGATATGACCAATGCTATCAGAAAATTAGATCAGTTATTTGTTTCTTTTCATCCTAAACCTTTGGGACTTGCTGTATCCAAGCAAACTGTATCTTCTTGGATATCTACGGCTATTTCCTTTTGTTACTCGTTTCATGGCAAGTGCCTTCCCTCTTTAGTCAAAGCTCATTCTATTAGAGCTGTGGCTTCTTCTAGTGCTTTTTTCCAAAGGCTTACATGCTAATTCTATTCCTGAAGCAGCTATCTGAACTCCTGTACATACCATTACCAAGCACTACAAGCTGGATGGTATCTCTAGAGATAGAGCTGGTTTTGCTAAATTAGTTCTTCATGGGTTTTTAGGGATTCTTCTGCCTCTTCCTCCTTCCAAGTTTCCTCTTGACCTTTGGCACTCTCTCATATGTTAAAGAATACTGCAGCAGTGAATGTAATGACATAGTACAGTTGTGTAAAATCTTATCATAATGGTAGATGTCCTTGCCTTCATTGCTGCAGTATTCGCTCCCTTCCTCCATCCCCCTAGTTCTTTACCTTCCTGGATATACACATTAGCTCTTGGGTTCCTTAGGCTGGTGTTCCTCCTGGGGCAATCAGTTCTGGTTTTGGTAGGCTTGCAAGTTACCTTTATGCCTTATGTTAAGCAGGGAGCGTATGGTGAAGCTTGTCATACCCTTCAAATTCAGGAGTCTTTGGAAGACTGGACGGACGTTGGGCTTCCGTGGCAGGGGAATCCCATAGGTTAAAGAATACTGCAGCAGTGAAGGCAAGGACATCTACCCTTATGGTAAGATTTTACAAAACTGTACTTTTTTGGTATAAGGTTTGGCAACAGATGCATTAGACCACAAGCCAGGTACTAAAGGGTATTGAAGTATTGAATATTGAAATATTTTCTAATTTTTTTGTCTAACTGATGCAAAAGTTTTTTTTTGTTTGAAAGCCATACTAAGTTGCAAAACTATAAATGTAACTTAAACTGTAAAAGTAAGCTTTTCTTTTGGAAAAAATGTGACATCTAATCCTTTGCACTAGTTATGAGCATATCATGCCCAGCAAAACCTCACATTTCTGTAAAAAATGTCCCACTTTTAGACATATGGAAACATGCCAGCTTTAGGTACATGTCCTTTTTAGCCATGATCCAGGCCAAAGAAACCTACAAGACTAATGCAGACATTCATCATGAAGAATGAGCTTTATGCATGCCTCTCAACCGTACCGAATTTCTCATTTTTTACTGGTTTTGAGGTCCGCATAATGAGGTGCTACAATTCCCGAGTGGCACCCCTTAATTTCTGAATTTCCTGGCTTTTGTTTAT
>NC_056750.1:845174434-845324434 GCF_019279795.1 Protopterus annectens
CCAACATGTGAGGTTTCTGCAGCATGTCTTCAGATGGATATGTTAGATGACATCAGCCAAAATGTGAGGTTTCTGCAGCATGTCGTCAGATGGATATGTTAGATGACATCAGCCAACATGTGAGGTTTCTGTAGCATGTCAGATGGATATGTTAGATGACATCAGCCAACATGTGAGGTTTCTGCAGCATGTCATCAGATGGATATGTTAGAGGACATCAGCTAACATGTGAGGTTTCTGTAGCATGTCGTCAGATGGATATATTAGATGACATCAGCCAACATGTGAGGTTTCTGCAGCATGTCAGATGGATATGTTAGATGACATCAGCCAACATGTGAGGTTTCTGCAGCATGTCATCAGATGGATATGTTAGATGACATCAGCCAACATGTGAGGTTTCTGCAGCATGTCAGATGGATATGTTAGATGACATCAGCCAACATGTGAGGTTTCTGCAGCATGTCATCAGATGGATATGTTAGAGGACATCAGCCAACATGTGAGGTTTCTGTAGCATGTCGTCAGATGGATATATTAGATGACATCAGCCAACATGTGAGGTTTCTGCAGCATGTCAGATGGATATGTTAGATGACATCAGCCAACATGTGAGGTTTCTGCAGCATGTCATCAGATGGATATGTTAGATGACATCAGCCAACATGTGAGGTTTCTGCAGCATGTCAGATGGATATGTTAGATGACATCAGCCAACATGTGAGGTTTCTGCAGCATGTCATCAGATGGATATGTTAGAGGACATCAGCCAACATGTGAGGTTTCTGCAGCATGTCAGATGGATATGTTAGATGACATCAGCCAACATGTGAGGTTTCTGCAGCATGTCATCAGATGGATATGTTAGATGACATCAGCCAACATGTGAGGTTTCTGCAGCATGTCATCAGATGGATATGTTAGATGACATCAGCCAACATGTGAGGTTTCTGCAGCATGTCGTCAGATGGATATGTTAGATGACATCAGCCAACATGTGAGGTTTCTGCAGCATGTCATCAGATGGATATGTTAGAGGACATCAGCCAACATGTGAGGTTTCTGTAGCAGTCAGATGGATATGTTAGATGACATCAGCCAACATGTGAGGTTTCTGCAGCATGTCAGATGGATATGTTAGATGACATCAGCCAACATGTGAGGTTTCTGCAGCATGCCGTCAGATGGATATGTTAGATGACATCAGCCAACATGTGATGTTTCTGCAGCATGTCTTCAGATGGATATGTTAGATGACATCAGCCAACATATGAGGTTTCTGCAGCATGTCTTCAGATGGATATGTTAGATGACATCAGCCAACATGTGAGGTTTCTGCAGCATGTCTTCAGATGGATATGTTAGATGACATCAGCCAACATGTGAGGTTTCTGCAGCATGTCGTCAGATGAATATTTTAGATGACATCAGCTAACATGTGAGGTTTCTGCAGCATGTCGTTAGATGGATATGTTAGATGACATCAGCCAACATGTGATGTTTCTGCAGCATGTCAGATGGATATGTTAGATGACATCAGCCAACATGTGAGGTTTCTGCAGCATGTCGTCAGATGGATATGTTAGATGACATCAGCCAACATGTGAGGTTTCTGCAGCATGTCTTCAGATGGATATGTTAGATGACATCAGCCAACATGTGAGGTTTCTGCAGCATGTCTTCAGATGGATATGTTAGATGACATCAGCCAACATGTGAGGTTTCTGCAGCATGTCATCAGATGGATATGTTAGATGACATCAGCCAACATGTGAGGTTTCTGCAGCATGTCAGATGGATATGTTAGATGACATCAGCCAGCATGTGAGGTTTCTGCAGCATGTTGTCAGATGGATATGTTAGATGACATCAGCCAACATGTGAGGTTTCTGCAGCATGTCTTCAGATGGATATGTTAGATGACATCAGCCAACATGTGAGGTTTCTGCAGCATGTCTTCAGATGGATATGTTAGATGACATCAGCCAACATGTGAGGTTTCTACAGCATGTCGTCAGATGGATATGTTAGATGACATCAGCCAGCATGCGAGGTTTCTGCAGCATGTCATCAGATGGATATGTTAGATGACATCAGCCAACATGTGAGGTTTCTGCAGCATGTCGTCAGATGAATATGTTAGATGACATCAGCCAACATGTGAGGTTTCTGCAGCATGTCGTCAGATGGATATGTTAGATGACATCAGCCAACATGTGAGGTTTCTGCAGCATGTCATCACATGGATATGTTAGAGGACATCAGCCAACATGTGAGGTTTCTGCAGCATGTCAGATGGATATGTTAGATGACATCAGCCAACATGTGAGGTTTCTGCAGCATGTCATCAGATGGATATGTTAGAGGACATCAGCCAACATGTGAGGTTTCTGTAGCAGTCAGATGGATATGTTAGATGACATCAGCCAACATGTGAGGTTTCTGCAGCATGTCATCAGATGGATATGTTAGATGACATCAGCCAACATGTGAGGTTTCTGTAGCATGTCGTCAGATGGATATGTTAGATGACATCAGCCAACATGTGAGGTTTCTGCAGCATGTCGTCAGATGGATATCTTAGATGACATCAGCCAACATGTGAGGTTTCTGCAGCATGTCAGATGGATATGTTAGATGACATCAGCCAACATGTGAGGTTTCTGCAGCATGTCGTCAGATGGATATGTTAGATGACATCAGCCAACATGTGAGGTTTCTGTAGCATGTCGTCAGATGGACATGTTAGATGACATCAGCCAACATGTGAGGTTTCTGCAGCATGTCAAATGGATATGTTAGATGACATCAGCCAACATGTGAGGTTTCTGCAGCATGTCAGATGGATATGTTAGATGACATCAGCCAACATGTGAGGTTTCTGCAGCATGCCGTCAGATGGATATGTTAGATGACATCAGCCAACATGTGATGTTTCTGCAGCATGTCTTCAGATGGATATGTTAGATGACATCAGCCAACATATGAGGTTTCTGCAGCATGTCTTCAGATGGATATGTTAGATGACATCAGCCAACATGTGAGGTTTCTGCAGCATGTCGTCAGATGGATATGTTAGATGACATCAGCCAACATGTGAGGTTTCTGCAGCATGTCGTCAGATGAATATTTTAGATGACATCAGCTAACATGTGAGGTTTCTGCAGCATGTCGTTAGATGGATATGTTAGATGACATCAGCCAACATGTGATGTTTCTGCAGCATGTCAGATGGATATGTTAGATGACATCAGCCAACATGTGAGGTTTCTGCAGCATGTCGTCAGATGGATATGTTAGATGACATCAGCCAACATGTGAGGTTTCTGCAGCATGTCTTCAGATGGATATGTTAGATGACATCAGCCAACATGTGAGGTTTCTGCAGCATGTCTTCAGATGGATATGTTAGATGACATCAGCCAACATGTGAGGTTTCTGCAGCATGTCGTCAGATGGATATGTTAGATGACATCAGCCAACATGTGAGGTTTCTGCAGCATGTCAGATGGATATGTTAGATGACATCAGCCAGCATGTGAGGTTTCTGCAGCATGTTGTCAGATGGATATGTTAGATGACATCAGCCAACATGTGAGGTTTCTGCAGCATGTCTTCAGATGGATATGTTAGATGACATCAGCCAACATGTGAGGTTTCTGCAGCATGTCTTCAGATGGATATGTTAGATGACATCAGCCAACATGTGAGGTTTCTACAGCATGTCGTCAGATGGATATGTTAGATGACATCAGCCAGCATGCGAGGTTTCTGCAGCATGTCATCAGATGGATATGTTAGATGACATCAGCCAACATGTGAGGTTTCTGCAGCATGTTGTCAGATGAATATGTTAGATGACATCAGCCAACATGTGAGGTTTCTGCAGCATGTCGTCAGATGGATATGTTAGATGACATCAGCCAACATGTGAGGTTTCTGCAGCATGTCGTCAGATGGATATGTTAGATGACATCAGCCAACATGTGAGGTTTCTGCAGCATGTCGTCAGATGGATATATTAGATGACATCAGCCAACATGTGAGGTTTCTGCAGCATGTCGTCAGATGAATATGTTAGATGACATCAGCCAACATGTGAGGTTTCTGCAGCATGTCATCAGATGGATATGTTAGATGACATCAGCCAACATGTGAGGTTTCTGCAGCATGTCATCAGATGGATATGTTAGATGATATCAGCCATCATGTGACATTTCTGCAGCATGTCGTCAGATGGATATGTTAGATGACATCAGCGCTCATCTTTTCCCAGTCCCTCCTTGTTCGAACCAACAACCAAATGGTTTACATGAACTGGATGGAACAATGTTGCCTACCACACCCCATATATCATCAGCTGCTACTACTGTTTTAATGCCACAAACAGCAACATCTTCAGGATTCACACCTGTGTTTGAAGGTTTTTTAATGTCTCTGCTGGTTCTGGTTCAGAACTTCCCAGAGAAGATTGTCATACAGAGGAGGAATCCCTCCAGAGGTTGGTCTCAAAGAAGAGGAGGAGGAAGAAAAGGCTATACAAGCCCGCAAACACAGCAGCAGGTCTATACACCACCGCAGTAAATCTAACTTTTGTTGTTAATTTATCCAGTCTTGAGCTCACTAATGCTGATTATACTTTATTAAGAAGAAGTATCAAGTTCATTCCTTCAGCATTGGCTACTATTGTAGAAGCCCTTGCTGATTTAAAATTTTTTATGTGTAACTTGAACTTAAAATTGATATTTAATGATTCCCTTGCCCCTCATGCGTGCAGATGGCCTAGTACCTTTATACCATTAAACAATCCAGTTATTACTGCCCTCAACTGTGTGTATAAGAACAACTTCAAGATTTGTATGAGCAAAATAATTTTAAAAAGTGTATAATTTGTCTAAAGAAGAGCACGAGGCACTGATAAAATTGCAAGATAATCATGACATCATAATCAAGGAAGCCGACAAAGGTGGCACAGTGGTTTTAATGACTCGAGAAGATAATATAAGATCAATGAATAATTTATTATCTGGCACCCAGGCTTTTAAAAGAATTACCACTTTGGATATATCTAAACATGTTGCTAACATTAAATCTTGTGTTTTGGATTTACAGCTTATAAATGACCTTTCACTTGAAACTTTCAGTTTTTTAACTGTGTCTGACTCTGTTATTCTGGTGCCGTATGATTTGACCAAAACTCACAAATCATTAACTTGTCCCCAAATGCATCCGGTTGTTTCTCGAAGGGGTTGGGTAATTAAGCCTATTTTTCTGTATTTACAGCACATTTTGAGTAAATATTTGATATACGTGAAGAGCTTTATTAGCGATACTGGTGACTTTTTATTGCAACTAAATGGTTGGTTTAACACGAATGTAAAATGCAATATTACTTTTGTAACTTTAGATATTAAATCTTTCTTTACCATGATCGCTAATAGTTATGGGGTAGATGCAGTTAAGGAACTGCTACATGAGCATGGTGATCTCAAAAGCAGAGATATTGAAACCTTATGCCAGATGCTCAAATTAGTTCTTGAAAATAATATATTCATCTTCAATGATCATTTTTTTCATCAGATAGCTGGGGTGGCAATGGATACTCCCATTGCCAATACCCACACTATTTTTACTTTAAATAAATGGGAGAATATTTACGTTTATAATGGTCCAGAGAACTATGCTCCTACATTCCCTTCTTCATGTGATTCCTTGATGATGTGTTTTTTATTTGGTATGCTGAGCCTGAAGAACTTGTTCAGTTTGCTGATTTTTTTGAATGGTAGAACTGAATTTTTAGAGTTTAAGATGATTTTTTTCTAAAACAGAGACTGATATTTTGGATGTGAAACCTGAATATGATGGTTCTTTACTTAATACATGTATTTATAAGAAGCCAGTGCATGCCAATAGGTATTTGCATAAGTCCAGTATGGATGCTAAACATACATTTCAAGGGATTGTCAAGAGACAATATTTGCATGTTAGTATGTTGAATACCGTTATGACAAAATGCATGGAGCAGATGGATGAAATGACTAAGAGTTAATGCAAAGAGGTTTCGATTTTGGTACATTGAATAATATTAGAAACGAAATTATGGATGAAAGGGAGAGCAGGGCAAAACCATATTTTCGGATAACTCAGTGCTCAATAGTGATGCCAATGATTTACAAGACAGTGTTTATTACATTACATAGCGTATCGTAGATGTAGGAATGCAGTTAAAAATATCACTAATAACTTGTCTATTTAGAAGGCATTACTTGGACTGAAAAATGATATCGGTAACAGACCTTCCTTTGCATATAGCAATTGTTTGCATTTGAAGAACAGATTGTGTTATAAGGACGTAAAATCTAATCATAGATCAGTTTTATCTAGTAGGACTGGGACTTTTCCTTATTGCAATTGCTCATGTTGTAATTCTGTATGTAGTTTAGATCGTTTTATACACCCTGTCACTCATAAGGAGTTTATTTTTAAATGTTTTGCAACTTGTAATACTGCTCTTATAGTCTGTTTGGCTACATGTAGAAGGTGTTCTGGTTTCTACATAGGGAAATCTGTTAGAAGACTGAGGGATAGAATTATTGAACATAGACCTGACATTTGTAGGGGTGTCACAACCAGAGCTTTGGCAAAACATATAACTGATAATGATGTTTCTCATGATTTTATATTTAGAGTGGGTGAAACAGTTTTTAAGAGCCCTGGGGATGATGACTTGAATAACAGGTTTGAGTTAAGAGAATATGATTGGATTATACGTAAGCAGACAGACCATCCTCCTGGAATTAATAAAAAGGTTAGTATCAAACCAACACTTAAATATAAACAAGATGTCTTTGAAATATTTTTTTTTATATTTACATATTTATATGTGTGATATGTTTTAAATGTAATATATGATTATTATTATTATTACAAGATTTTTATGAGATTAATTTCTAATGCATTTTTTATTTTACATTTTGTATTAATTATGTGCTGTTCGGATTGGCTGGGCTGTAATTAGGTGATGTGGGTTCCTATTTAAAGGATCTTTTAGTTTGTGTGTGTTACATTACACTGAAGAAGGGCATTTGATCCAAAAGCTTTGTTTGTCTTTTAATAAACGTTTTGGTGTTGTGAAGGTCGTCTTTTTTCATTTTGGATTTTACTGCTTTACATGGATTTTGCTTTGCCATGAGTTTATATCCTGTATTTTTCTGTTCTTAGTTCATTCATACAGCTAAAATTTAAGACTATCTCTCTCAAACACCATCCTTTCTGCTAAAATAAAAACAAAAGCAAAAAAAAAAAAAACGTGACTACTGCTGACACATGCTGAGTTCCTAGCTCAGTCTCGCACAGGGAGCTCAGGCTGCACCATTGTGATGTTGTTTAGGGCCGCTGTATTATTCACTTAAGGTTTACAGGGGATTGCTGTTCTACTTGTTATTGTTTGTTGTCTTATAATAATAGCTGGATCTAGCGGTAGGCAACCTCGGCTGGGGGATGCCCACAACATTTAAAAAAAAAAATTACATTTCTTCTTTAAGGACTTTTGCATGCATCACAACACACACACACACACAGCCATACTCTGCGTGTATCAAACACGCATACTTAAGTGTCCCTTTCCCTACTGCTCATGCAAAATTCGAACAACTCTATGAGAATTGAGCCCTTCGGTAAGTGTATAGAGAAAGGTAAGTGTGTGTGTGTGTGTGTGTGTGTGTGTGTGTGTGTGTGTGTGTGTGTGTGTGTGTGTGTGTGTGTGTGTGTGTGTGTGTAGTTCAGCTGACAGGTTAGTTAATTAACATGCTTAGGCTCAAACCCAGTACATTCGTTTAGAGGGGAAAGGAGTCTGAATCCTCTACACTCTACTCCACCAGACTGCTCACTTATCAGATTCAGGGAACGTGAGTTTCATAACATTATCAAGGTGTCTATCAGTTTCATGCATTTTCTTTGAAATTCAGTGCATTTTCAAGGAATTGTGAGTTTCAAGGGAAGACAAGTTTTTCAATGCAACTGTTTAACTGTTTTGTTTAGCAAATGGCCCTCAGTGTCTGTGCTATAGAATTTCAAAGCATTGTTATTAGCACAACAGGTAGCATACTTGCCTTTGGCACAGAAGATTGTGGGCTCTACTCCTGCACCTTGTAGATGGATTGTTAATACTGTGGTGTTCCTTAATGGGGAGGGGGGTGTTGAACTCATGCCTGTGTCCTCCTTTGGATGAGATGCCTAGCAGCATGACTGACTACTGTCAGTTTGCCATCTACTCCTTATTGCAATATTACTAGCGCAACTTTTTTTTAATGTAACATAGGCAGTTTATTGTTCAAGGGCATCAAGCACATAATTTGTATATGAAAACACTGAAATGTAAAGTTGCTTGTCAGCAGAAACCTCTTCATTAGTTGCAGATCTCTTTAATGTGGAATTATTCAGGTGACTTTTATTTCTGCATAGATAGTGCTTATTGACTGATATTGGTGAATTGTAATGACAGAAGCTTTTGTGGCCTTTTATGGTTGAAATGTTCTGAAATGGGTAGTTTTATCATTATTGGCTCATAGGTTTTTTTCATTGTTTACTGGAAAAATGTTCAGAACTACAAATTTAAAGCACACTCTAACAACTCGTGTTGTATTATGTTTATTATGTATTATGTGTTATTCACTATGTAATCCAATGTATATACCGTCTGTTTATTTTAACTGTGGAGCTTTTCTCCCCGGGCCTCCGCTGAAAATGGACCTACGTGCAGTCGGACACTCCTGGTCATCAAATTTAAATAAATAAATGAATAAATAAATTATACAAGGAATATAATTTAATACAGTCAGGAAGGGGAATCAAAGAACAAATGCATTTATACATGGTCGTAAAAATGTGTGCAAGGGGCCCATAGTTTGAAAACAGCCTAAAGATAAACGTAATGCGCCAGATGTATTTTCTTTCAATGTTGCTCAGCTATAACCACTATTTCCTAACTTATCCACACTGAAACACAGTATTTTTTCTGAGTCATTTCTTCATTAAAACATGAACAAAACCTCCACAAAACCATTGCTTGTGTTCCCTTATGTTGTGGTAGCAACTGTTCATAATCTGTTCTCAGTTCCTTTTTTCAACTGCTAACATTTTTTTTAAACGGCTCGCTCTGTTTTCTCATAAATCAGCTACTAAAGTCAACTGTGCTGATGTGAAAGGAGACAGGTTGCCTGTGACTTTAATGACATTTTGTATTGCAACCCAGGAATACCACTCATCCATTTGTTTGATACTGCATATTCTGAGAAAATGTATTTCTCTCTCAGTCTTCTTTTGGGATCTACACAGATGCCATTTTATATATATATATATTTTGCATTAAAATGACTTTTCAATGGCTTTTCTGAGACCGAGGCAGAGGAAGACTCAAAGATGCTGGTGAACTAGTTAGACTTCAAGGATTTCAAAATTTAGTAAAGGAAAAAGCAGATGCAGGGCCTGCGCTACACAAAATAATTATCCTCTTGCTGGAAAGCAAAGTATATGACTAACTTTGTGCATGACGTTTGTTTCCACACTGTCCTTTGTCACATTTCATCCTTTAAGACTGCATTAAGGCTGCCAGTCTCACAGGTTTACATAGTATATGACTACGTTTGTGCATGACGTTTGTTTCCACATTGTCCTTTGTCACAGTTCATCCTTTAAGACTGCATTAAGGCTGCCAGTCTCACAGGTTTACATAGTATATGACTACGTTTGTGCATGACATTTGTTTCCACATTGTCCTTTGTCACATTTCATCCTTTAATGCTGCATTAAGGCTGCCAGTCTCACAGGTTTACTGAGTATATGACTACGTTTGTGCATGACGTTTGTTTCCACACTGTCCTTTGCCACATTTTATTCTTTAAGACTGCATTAAGGCTGCCAGTCTCACAGGTTTACATAGTATATGACTACGTTTGTGCATGACGTTTGTTTCCACACTGTCCTTTGACACATTTCATCCTTTAAGACTGCATTAAGGCTGCCAGTCTCACAGGTTTACATAGTATATGACTACGTTTGTGCATGACGTTTGTTTCCACACTGTCCTTTGTCACAGTTCATCCTTTAAGACTGCATTAAGGCTGCCAGTCTCACAGGTTTACATAGTATATGACTACGTTTGTGCATGACGTTTGTTTCCACACTGTCCTTTGCCACATTTCATCCTTTAAGACTGCATTAAGGCTGCCAGTCTCACAGGTTTACATAGTATATGACTACGTTTGTGCATGACATTTGTTTCCACACTGTCCTTTGCCACATTTCATCCTTTAAGACTGCATTAAGGCTGCCAGTCTCACAGGTTTACATAGTATATGACTACGTTTGTGCATGACATTTGTTTCCACACTGTCCTTTGCCACATTTCATCCTTTAAGACTGCATTAAGGCTGCCAGTCTCACAGGTTTACATAATACATGACTACGTTTGTGCATGACGTTTGTTTCCACACTGTCCTTTGTCACATTTCATCCTTTAAGACTGCATGAAGGCTGCCAGTCTCACAGGTTTACATAGTATATGACTACGTTTGTGCATGACGTTTGTTTCCACACTGTCCTTTGCCACATTTCATCCTTTAAGACTGCATTAAGGCTGCCAGTCTCACAGGTTTACATAGTATATGACTACGTTTGTGCATGACGTTTGTTTCCACACTGTCCTTTGTCACAGTTCATCCTTTAAAACTGCATTAAGGCTGCCAGTCTCACAGGTTTACATAGTATATGACTACGTTTGTGCATGACGTTTGTTTCCACACTGTCCTTTGCCACATTTCATCCTTTAAGACTGCATTAAGGCTGCCAGTCTCACAGGTTTACATAGTATATGACTACGTTTGTGCATGACGTTTGTTTCCACATTGTCCTTTGTCACATTTCATCCTTTAAGACTGCATTAAGGCTGCCAGTCTCACAGGTTTACATAGTATATGACTACGTTTGTGCATGACGTTTTTTTCCACACTGTCCTTTGACACATTTCATCCTTTAAGACTGCATTAAGGCTGCCAGTCTCACAGGTTTACATAGTATATGACTACGTTTGTGCATGACGTTTGTTTCCACACTGTCCTTTGCCACATTTCATCCTTTAAGACTGCGTTAATGCCAGTCTCACAGGTTTACATAGTATATGACTACGTTTGTGCATGACGTTTGTTTCCACATTGTCCTTTGTCACATTTCATCCTTTAAGACTGCATTAAGGCTGCCAGTCTCACAGGTTTACATAGTATATGACTACGTTTGTGCATGACGTTTGTTTCCACACTGTCCTTTGCCACATTTCATCCTTTAAGACTGCATTAAGGCTGCCAGTCTCACAGGTTTACATAGTATATGACTATGTTTGTGCATGACATTTGTTTCCACACTGTCCTTTGTCACATTTCATCCTTTAAGACTGCATTAAGGCTGCCAGTCTCACAGGTTTACATAGTATATGACTACGTTTGTGCATGACGTTGGTTTCCACACTGTCCTTTGCACATTTCATCCTTTAAGACTGCATTAAGGCTGCCAGTCTCACAGGTTTACATAGTATATGACTACGTTTGTGCATGACGTTTGTTTCCACATTGTCCTTTGTCACATTTCATCCTTTAAGACTGCATTAAGGCTGCCAGTCTCACAGGTTTACATAGTATATGACTACATTTGTGCATGACGTTTGTTTCCACACTGTCCTTTGCCACATTTCATCCTTTAAAACTGCATTAAGGCTGCCAGTCTCACAGGTTTACATAGTATATGACTACGTTTGTGCATGACGTTTGTTTCCACATTGTCCTTTGTCACATTTCATCCTTTAAGACTGCATTAAGGCTGCCAGTCTCACAGGTTTACATAGTATATGACTATGTTTGTGCATGACGCTTTTTTCCACACTGTCCTTTGCCACATTTCATCCTTTAAGACTGCATTAAGGCTGCCAGTCTCACAGGTTTACATAGTATATGACTACGTTTGTGCATGACGTTTGTTTCCACATTGTCCTTTGCCACATTTCATCCTTTAAGACTGCATTAAGGCTGCCAGTCTCACAGGTTTACATAGTATATGACTACGTTTGTGCATGACGTTTGTTTCCACACTGTCCTTTGCCACATTTCATTCTTTAAGACTGCATTAAGGCTGCCAATCTCACAAGTTTACATAGTATATGACTAAGTTTGTGCATGACGTTTGTTTCCACACTGTCCTTTGCCACATTTAATTCTTTAAGACTGCATTAAGGCTGCCAGTCTCACAGGTTTACATAGTATATGACTACGTTTGTGCATGACGTTTGTTTCCACACTGTCCTTTGCCACATTTCATCCTTTAAGACTGCATTAAGGCTGCCAGTCTCACAGGTTTACATAAGGAGCCTCCTTTAACTCCTCATTTCGTAGTGCTAAATCTCCAACTCCAACCCTTTATCCCAGGCTGTGGAGAAGTCTCCTGCATACAGATGTCCTTATTGTAGTGAGTTTATTATTAACATCCAAGTACAATAAGAGGTAAACAGCAATCTGTCAAAAACCTGCCTCATGAAGTAGAACCTTTTGCTCAGGCACCATAACAAGTCAGTACTGTTAATACAGTCCACCTACAATACATGTAAACATTCAGTACGGACAAGTGCTGTCCTTTTAGCTTTTTACTGAGTGTATCTGTTCATGGCTGTTTCCACTATCAGAAATGTCTTGTGTGATTTCACATCAGTTACTCTGAAATGTGTTTCCTTTGTGATCAACACTACTGTAATGTTTCTTTGCAATACCCTAGCTACCTAAAATATTATTCATGTGTATTAATCTTTTCTTGTATAAAGAAAATAGAATATTTATTTGTGTATATAAAAGAGATTTAACATTTGTAACTAGATAAAACAACAGTGAGGCCTTGACATTTGAGAAGCCTAAATCATCCAAATAATGAAAAAGACGTGAGCAATACGGAGTGACAGCAAATCTGCCATGTTGGATTTCTTAGCCAGCCTCTGAGTGATTCACTGATAGGAATACATTGGTGACCCTTGACTGGCTGAAGTCACCTGATGTAGCTTACTCGTGGGTTAATGTTCTGCTTGCCCAATTTCCCAGCAGCCTTCTCCACATGGTTTGCATCTACCCTTTCCCTCATTGGATTTGAGCCCTTAGCAGACTCCTTTTAGTTTGTCCTAAGCCTCTTTTTTTGGAGCAGTTGGCTGTTCTACTAAGCTCTAATTGGCTATCAGCTCATTAACTAATGCGTTCCTCGTCTGCACCATCCCAGAGCAAGTCCTTGTGTCAGTTATTCAAATGCACGTGCTGATCTTTTGTTTGAGGTTAGACTATGCCAGATGTAAGCTCATGACTGGTGTAGTGATTCTAAATGTGCCACTGATATTTTAATGATATACAGGTATGTTTACTGGGTTTTTTTGGGCTGTTTGTATGTTAGCATATACCTGAATTAATAAACAACAGTAGTTTTGTCTTCACTGTATATTGCTCATGAATAATGGAATGTTAAGTTTCAAGATTTGTTGTTATGCAAGTGATTTCACTGTTTGTACAAGCTTGGAACCGTCCTTTGTCTGTTAAAGAGCTTTTACCCTTTAGGTATCTCTACAACATAAAAACAGTCGTTGTAGTAGTAGCTTTACCACTTGTGACAATGCTGACTTGAGTTCTTATATCACCCTTGGACATTTACCAGTTTAACTAGGAGGATATGGTTGTGCATCTCACATATACCTGCCTTAATGGTAGAGCTCCCAGCCCTTCCTGCCACGTAAATGAGAGCAGCAGTGGGGTAGGTCATGTGACCAAAGCATACAGTATGTGACAGAGATGCTACTACTTTCTGTTATATGGTGCTATCAATGCATGCAAAGCCTGTACCTGCTGTGGGGTATGTACGTATAAAATTGTATAGGCAGTTTGTTCACAGTAATGCAGTGTTAAATCACATTTATTTACCGCTCATCACCTCAGGGGTGTAACCAAGCAAATATTACTTACTTGAATGCGTATGATAAAACCAGAGCTTCAGTGAAATCATAATCCTAATGCAATGGCAACAAACAGAAATACAAACTCAAGACTAGAAGAACTTGCTGCAAAGATAGCTTCATTAGTATGGATTTAGATCTTGTAGGATATACCTTCCCATTTTATTTAGTGCTGCAACATTATAAGGACTTTGGAGTTCAGAGTGCTTTGTGGTGAAGTTCATTTGAATATGTCACGTTTTTGATGAGGGTAGTGATTTCAGAGTGCTTTGCAGTGACGTTCATTTGAATATGTCACGTTTTTGATGAGGTTGGTGATTTCAGAGTGCTTTGCAGTGACATTCATTTGAATATGTCACATTTTCACCAGGTTGGATAAGGAAAAGGTCATGGTCAGCTGTCAGTCAGGTTCCAGGATCCACCACATCACACTCCCACTCAGGTCTCTCAACAACAGGCACTGTTATGACACTGTCATAGCCCATGTTGGTGTAAAAGACTTGAGACGTACCTCACTGGACTATATGAAGAGAGACTTGATTGAGCTCATGGACTATGTGTCTCAGGCAGGTATGTCTCTAGCCATAAGCAGCATTTTACCTTCTCCTAGGATGATACTGAAATACAAACAAATAATGATTGACTTCAACAATTGGCTTAGTTTCTGATGTCAATCAAAGGGGATCCAGTATCTGTTAGCTTGGGATGACATGATCGACAGACCTCGATGCTTTGCCAGAGATGGTCTTCATCTGTCACCCCTGGGATTTTGGTTACTGGCTAAGTCTCTTGCCACCCCCATAGTGCCTTTTTTGGGAAATGTCTCAAGAAGAAAATTCCCAGCATAAAAATACCCTCTAAAAACAACCTCAGGGTTATGCTGCTAAACTATAGGAGTCTAAACCAGAAACTGCACTCACTTGAAGTATTCCTCACCCTGGAAGATGCTGGCATTTGTGCAGTAACTGAGATCTGATTTAAAGCTGCAGAGTGCACCTCAGCTATACCAGGTTACATTTCCTTCCACATATTCAGACCACAAACTGAAGGCATGAGAACTAAAGGAGGTGGTGTATCAATATTCATTAAATATAAATACACTTCTAGACTGATTAAACAGCATGATTCCCTTGGATTATTTCAAGTGCAATTTACTGTAGGTAAGACTCCTCTTCAGGGCATTGCCAGCTGTAGGACCCCCTCCATGAATCAGGGCATCCTCTCAGCCTACTTGGATCTACTTGAGATAATCAAGATACAAGCAAACACCCTGTTTTTTGGTAACTTTAATTACCCGTCTATAGACTGGGTAAATTATACATGTTCTAACTTACTTGCCCAAAGGTACCTGGACTTCGTTAACTCCAATGCTCTAGACCAACTGGCTGACACACCAATATGGGGCTCAAACATCCTAGACCTGGTGTTTACCAACATGGGACACCACTGCACCACCCCCAGTGTTTGGCCATCCATGGTGAGATCTAACCACAAATCAGTGTCTCTAGAAGTAACTATAACAGAAGACTCTCCTTTAGCAACAACTAGACTAAAAACTTCTCCAAGTCTAATTGCAACTTCTTACATGACAGCATAAATAGCTTCATGGCCTCCACCCCCACCCCCATTGATGGAACAGGCACCTATGATGAGTTACACATCAATGCTTTATAAAAGTACCTGTACAATTGTATTGATTCTGCCGTACATGATAGAACCAAAGCAAAATCTTCAAGGAAAAACAAGCCTGCCTGGTGACAACTGCCATTAATAGCCTATACAATTGGAGAAAGAAATTGCTGTCTAAGAGTAGGAAGAAATGGTCTCAAAACTGGAAGCACTCCCTCCTCAACTTAAACAAGCAAATAAGACTCCTAGTGAAGTCCTCCAAAGCTAACTACGAATCCAAATTACATTCCCTAACTAAGGATAACCACAAGGCATTTTTTAGTTACATCAGTAACCTCAAAGTTAAGGCCCATATTCGCATTGAACTTGTAGTTAATGGTACTACATATATAGAACTTGTGGATATAGCAAACCTGCTGGCTGACAGGTTCAGTGAAAACTTCACTCCCCTGTCCCTGCCACATATACCCAAAAAATCCCAAACACTTGTCCCCCATCTTGTATGTCTGAGGAGCAGGTCTTAAATGCCCTCTCCAAGACCAAAAACACAAGCTCTGTGGGGCCAGACAACATCCCGGCTGTGTTCTACAGGGGTTAAAACAGGAATTAGCATCACCGTTGAGCATGATTTTCAATCACAGCTTAAGCACTGGCTTCATCCCAGTGGAATGGAAAATAGCTACAATCATCCCTTTGCACAAAGGGGGTGCATCCATGGACCCTGAGAACTATAGACCCATTAACTTGACCAGCCTTATCTGCAAGGCCATGGAACGAATCATCATGAACCTTATTAATAAAGATACAGGAAAACTCCAAATGCTCGACGCCACCCAGTTTGGCTTTGTCAAGTGGACAGCATGCCTATTAGACTTGGTGCACTTCTTTGAAACAGTCACCAAAGCCCTAGATGAGGGCAAATCTGTGCATATGGCCTACTTAGACTTAACCAAGGCCTTTGACACAATCCTCCGCTCAGGCATCATTGATAAACTCACCCAGCTTGTTATCAACCCATATATTGTAAGGTGGGTTGCAAACAGGCTCACTAATAGAACTCATACGGTCAAAATAGGGGACTCCACCTCTTCCAGCAGACTCGTAACCAGTGGTGTTCCACAGGGACTGGTTCTGAGATCTCTACTGTTTGGAATCTATTTCTCTGAATTGTAGTCTAAAACTAAAGGACTGTGGCTGACAACGTTTGCTGATGACTGCAAACTGGGAGCATCATTGAAACTTCTAGTGATGTCAACATCCTGCAAGAAGGTCATGGTCTTAAACTTAATGCAAAAAATGCATTATCATCCCCTTTAGCAAGGGTGATGTTCCTGCAAACTACCACATCAATAGCAATACCCTAAGCACACAGTCAGTGTTGAGAGATCTGGGCACACAGGTTGACAGCAACCTTAACTTCGATCATCATGGCTCCGCAGTGGTAAAAAGGGAATTTTATATTGCTCATCTCATAAGTAAGGGCATTGCCTTCAGAAAAAAGAGGTTATAACCCCCTGTATTCTTTCCTCATCAGGCCAATAATAGAGTGCAACACTCTCTTTGCTATGTTCCTTTACAAACACATGCAGTAATTGGAAAGACCACAAAACTTCCTTATGGAGAAAATTCAGGGTCTGCAAGATCTGTCTTATGCAGACAGACTGAAATCATTGTCACTTTACTCTGTGTCATACAGACTGCTCAGAGGTGACCTGTACCTTGCATATAGAGCAATCTCTGATCCAGCTTTAATAGAAATGCTGCACATTTGCAAATCAAATGGCACACAGGTCACTCATTCAAAGGACCTTAACCTGGTATGTGACATCAACAAAACTTGCTGGAGAAACAGATTTGTCTCACAGAGGTTGCTCACCTTTGGAACAAGCTTCCTGTTCATGTTAAACAAATCCCCTCATTGGCCCTATTTAAGCACAATTTGAACAATTTGTTGGATAAGCAGAAATTCACCCCAGGGGTTCCACCTGTGTCCCTCTTGGACAGAGGCAGTAGGTGCTGATTTTAGTATCTGCTTGAACCAGACACCCTTGGGAACATGGGTTGAACTTGGCTAGGCTTGTAAGGACCCAGTGGCCATTAACCTAGTAGCCTCCTATGATCCTATGATCCCACCAAAAACTGAGATACATACACAGCCATTAACATGTAGGCTCAAAGATTTCTGGATTTTGTCAGTGCAAACACCCTGGAACAGCTAGTCTGCACACCTATTAGGGTTACCATCCTCATAAATATGAGGGAACATTGCATCCCCCCCTTGTGTAATGTCCTGACTGGTCAGATCAGATCACAAAGTGGTAACCTTTAAAATAAATATAAAGATTGAACTCACAGCAAACCTCAGAATCTTTACAAACGTTTCCAAGGCTAACTACTTCCTATTAAGCAGAGGCATAGCTAAGTTCCAAGCTCCCCCAAACTCAGAAACCATGGTGGCCTATGCGAAAGTATTTATGGAAAACCTGTACGAGCATGTAAATAACTGCATAGAAACAGCAATACCAAACCAAAATAAACTTTAACTCCAAAAACAAGCCCATTTAGTGTACCCCAGTATAAAAAGGTTGTACAACAAAAGAAAGAAAATACTGTCCAAAAATAAGAAGGTCTCTGCCCAAATGACGAAAACCCTCATCTGTCACAACAAGCAACTCAGGGGACTAATCAAGTCTACCAAAACCAACTTTGAGGCAAAAATAGCCTTCCAAGCTAAGGATAATTCTAAGGAATTTTTCAGTTATGTACACAACCTTAAAGGGAACACCCTACTCGACTACCCTACACTACCCAACTCTATGGCCAATAATAACAACGTTTTTTTTTTAAATACACGAGCCTTAAGGATGTCAGAACGGTTACAGAACCAGAGGGGGGGGGGATCACCAACTCCATTTGGAATGGTGATCTACATGGGGGGGGAGGGGAGGGAATTGGTAATGGCAATACATGTTTTTAATGTTCATTTTGACAATGTATTCAACTGTTTCAATGACAATGTTTGTGACCAGTGTGATGACAATGTTGTTTTGGTTTCTGAAATTGACAATGGTATCAACGTGGGGTGTAATATTGTTACCAATGAAAGTGGTGATTTTAAAATGTACAGTTTTAGTGAATTTGATGTTAATGAAACATGGGCTAATTTATTTTGTAAAGGACTTAATTTTGTACCAGCAAAAAGTGGTAAACTGGAAGAGGTGCTCCTTCACTTAAAGTTATTCACTAGGAAGATAAATTTTAACTTTTTGTTTCAAGTCAATGACCAAGGGGTATTCAATTCAAGTGATCAATGTAGAAAACTCAGTACTTTCAACCCCACTATTACAACCAGTAGTCCAGTTGTTTGGAAGTTTATGTGAGCATGACATCAGAAACCTTTTTTCCAGGTCTTGTAGTAAATATTGTAATTTGAGTAAAGAAGAGGCAACACTACTTATGGTACTAAGGGGTAACACCCGTGTGAGGATTATGAAAGCGGGCAAGAGTGGGGGCCTTGTGGTGATGAATGTGGATGATTATGTCAATAAAATGTTGACTTTACTATATTCTGACACATATGAAGAAGTTTCGATCAATGAGATGAACATTAGCCTACAGGTGGATTGACACATTGTTAGAAGATCTGTTAATGAACAGGCAAATAGACGAAAGGGAACACAAAGTTTTATTTGTTTCACACTCAAGGACCCCCACCATATTCGGTATTCCCAAGATTCATAAAAGCATTCAAGACCCCCCATTATGCACGATAGTAGAAGATAGGGCATCTAAAACTTTTCCACTGGTGAAATATGTTGATTCTCATGTGAAGGAGACAGTTAAAAAGCAATCTTTTATTTTAAAAGACTCGTGGGACTTTCTGTGTAGAGTAACAGATGCTTTATATGATGAAAACTTGATCTTTGTTACTGTAGACATCAAAGATCTGTTTTCAGTGATCCTACATGAGACAGGCCTAGAATGGTTCTTTAGTTTTTTTGAGTCACTATTTTGATTTGAGCCAATCTTGTTCTTTGATTCTCAGGTCTTTAATGAAATTTATTCTTGAGAATAACTTTATTTTTTTTGAACAACAGTTATTCAGGCAAAGAAATGGGGTGGCTATGGGGGCAGCATGTACCCCCATATTTGCAGACATTGTTCTTGCATACTGGCAGAAGACAGTGGTGTTTCCCTTGGAATTTTCAGTCCATTGGAATCTTTATGGTAGATTCCTGGATGATATCATTATTTTTTGGAACAATACTAAAGGAAGACTGGAAGAATGTTTTGAATGCATTAGTAATTTCACTGGGTTTCTTGAGGTCACTATGAACTCTGATTTGGAAGCCATTAATTTTCTAGATGTCAGGATTACTAAGGACAGGGGAAAGGGGAAATTTGTATCAACATTGTTTAAGAAGCCCACTTATTCTAACAAACTTCTGCACTTTGATAGCTGACATCCCCTACACCAAAATAAATCTTTGATGAAGGGAGAGTATGTTAGGCTGGCACGTATGGTCAGTAGTGACTAGCTATTTGAGATGGAATGTGAAAGGCTAAAAGAAATGTTGTGGGGTAGGGGCTACCCCATTGAGTTTGTCAACAATATAGAGTTTGAAGTGAAAAACAAAAGGAAGCAAAGACTTTTTACTCCATTGTTAAGAATTACTAATGATGTTACAGTGATTAATGGGAGCAATCGGACCAGGGGCAGGCCTATTATTTACAATAAAGTGATGGTGTTGCCATACAATTTACACGTTGAGCAAATTAGAACAATTATTAACAGAAATTGGAAGATTTTTGTGGTCAACCAGGAAAACTTTAAAAAGGTGGGGGACAAACCCATGATAGTTTACAGGAAGGATATGTGTTTAAAAACATTTATAGAAAGACAGATAGTTAAAAAAGGTGAAGGTGGGATGGTAAGGTGCGGACATTGTGGCAGTGTAAATTTATAATGGAGGGTACCAACATAGGTTCATAGGTAGGTACTAGGCTATCTGCCCAAGGTCATTTATAAGCCTAGCCAGAGTGTGTCGACTTTCGCTGCCCCATTAATTAATTAACTGGGCCTCTGTCAAGCAGAGCCAATGAACTGATCCCAGGGGTGTATTTTCTGTTACCCATCCACTCGTCAAGGTTTCTCTTGAAGAGTGTTAGTAGAGGCTCTGCCTAATGTAGTTAGAAATTTTGTTCCTAAGCATGGGGAGTCTCTGTGACAGGAATCTATCCCTCCAGCATGTTCTATTTATTCTTGTGGTGAGGTTTAACTCACTAGAGCACGTGGCTCGCAGTGACTTGGATTTCTTTAGGTGGAGCATGTCCATCAATTCCGAGTTGGACATGGCTTTGTAAGTCAGGCAGAGATCACCTCTGAGTAAGCGATATGCCACTGAGTATAGCCGGAGCTTTTTCAGTCGGTCTGCATAGGACATAAGCCAGTAATCCTCTTAGTGAGGTACTTTTGTGGTCTTTCCAGCTGTTGGAAGTGTCTTGTGAGGTACATCCCAAATGGAGCATTGTACTCTATGATGGGTCGGATGAGTGACGAGTAGAGGGGCACTATAACTTCTTTATTTCTAGATGTGAACTCTTTAGTAATTAGATGGGCCTCATAGAAGGATTTCCTAACCACTTTGGCAATATGATTAAGATATGATTAACATTATGTTGAATCACAAAGAGAACATCAAGCTTACATGTAAGTACTACTGCAGTATGAAGGGGGTAGTTTATATTGCAAAATGTCAGTCATGTGAAGGATTTTATATTGGTAAGACCTTTAGAAGATTAAGGGAGAGGATTTACCAACATTTATACAGTATTAGGAAAAATGATGACAAAAATGCCCTGTACAAGCACATTAAAGAGCATCCGTCCCATACTTTCAAATTTACTATTATAGATCATGTGGACCTGGGACCTAGGGGTGATCCTTCAGACACTTTTCTGGAGTTCAAAGAGATGAAATGGCAATTAAAATGCCAAGCCTCGGTGTTCCCAGGTCTCAATGATGTTATTTCTGTTAGTGGTGCTTTAAGATTAAAAGCCATGCTTAAGTTATAATAAGGGTTTGTTTTAGTTTTAATAATGAATATGTAATTTACTTTTGAAATTTATATGGAAATTTATCAAATAGTATGTGGTAAAAAGGGGGTTTGCTGTTTTTGGTTTTATGTTATAGTGTAGTTTTATGAGTAGGTGATGTTTGTCAATGAATCAGTTTATCAACTGGCCACATGGATTTGAAAAAAAAAGGGTTGTTTTTTGTATAAAACAAGTCTTGGTCTATGTCTAAGTCATTCTGATGAAGTATCTGATGTTGGTGGATGAAAGCGCTTAATTTAGTGACAATAAAGTGAGTTCTTCGTGATCGGCAGCCTGTTTTTTGTTATTTTTTCATTAGTTTGTGGTGTTTTTGTTGTTATCATGTCACAAGGTGGTAACCCTTAAAATAAATGTAAAGACTGAACTCACAACAAACCTCAGAATCTTTACAAACTTTTCCAAGGCTAACTACTTCCTATTAAGTGGAGGCATAGCTAAATTCCAAGTTCCCCCAAACTCAGAAACCATGGTGGCCTACGTGAAAGTATTTATGGAAAACCTGTACAAGCAAGTAAATAACTGAGCAGAAACAGCAATACCAAACCAAAATAAATTTCAAAAACAAGCCCCTTTGGTGTACCCCAGTATAAAAAGGTTGTACAACAAAAGAAAGAAAATACTGTCCAAAAATAAGAAGGCCTCTGCCCAAATGACAAACAACCCTCATCTGTCACAAGAAGCAACTCAGGGGACTAATCACTTCCACCAAAACCAACTTTGAGGCAAAAATAGCCTCCCAGACTAAGGATAGCTGTAAGGCATTTTTCAGTTGTGTACAAAACCTTAAAGGGAACACCCACCAGTGTGCTGAAGTAATAGTAAATAGAGCTTTCTGTACCGGACCAGGGGATATAGCACATTTGCTGTCTGATAAAGTTAGCTCCAGTTTCACCCCCTATCACCTCCAGTTTCCCCTCAGGAAATGCCCTCTACCATTTGTCCCTCAGCTATCACTAAACAACAGTCCTCACTGCACTCTCCAGAGCTAAAAGCACTGCATCAGTGGGCCTTGATAGTATCCCAGGATGCCTCTGAAATCGCTTGAAACATGACCTGTCAGGCCCACTAGAATATGTATTCAACCACAGGCTCCAGACACGCTTCATCCCTAGGGAATGGTGGACTGAAACTGACATCCTCTACTCAAAGGTAGACCATCAATAGACCTAGGGAACTATGGACCATCAGTTTGACTAGTCTTATATGCAAGGCCATAGAAAGAATTATTGTGAACCTGATAAAGAAAGACAAAGGAAATCTTCACGTGATGGACCCATCCCAGTCTGGTTTTGTCAAGGGCAGGTCATGTTACTAAATCTGGTGGATTCTTCGAGATGGTCACTAGAGCCATGGATGAGGGCAAAATGGTACATACTGCCTACCTTGACCTGGAAAAGGCATCCAATGCAATGCCTCACTTAGTATTATAGATAAACTCATAAATTTAGGAATAAATCCCTATGTCACCTGGTGGATAGCCAAACGACTCACAGATAGGAGACATTAAGTTAGGGTGGGGGAATCCACCTCCACCCAGAGGCCTGTTACTAGTGGTGTCCCACAGACCTAAATAGTGGGATATCTCCTGTTTGGAATATACTTCTCTGAAGTCAAGCAAATGTAGAGGACCTTTGGCTGACCAAATCTACTGATCCCTGCAGGCTGGGTGCAATCATGGAGTTCCCCAAAGATATAGATATCATCCAGGAAGGTCTTAAACAGACAAATACCATGTGCAGAACCATGGCCTAAAACTCAACGCAAAAAATGCATAATCCTACCCTTTGGAAAGACAACCACCCTTGCGAATTACAACATTGAATACGCTCCCCTAGGAGCAGACCCAGTAGTAAGGGACTTGGGAACTCAGGTTGACAGTAACCTGAACTTTGATCCTTGTGTGTCTATGGTACTGAAAAAATCCTTCAATGTGGTGCAACTTATAAGTAAGTGAATGGTATCCAGCTCTAAGGATATCATATTCTTACCATACTCAGCCCTCTTTAGGCCAATATTCGAGTACAATGCACCCGTCAGCATGTACATGACCAGGCATTTGCAACAGCTGGAGTTCCTCACTTAAAGAATACAGAATGTAAATAATATATTCTTTACAGACCACCTCAAAGCCCTGTCCCTGTACTCGATCTCCTACAGACCACCGAGGGGTGAGCTAGGCCTAACCTACAAGGCAGTCTGTGATCCAGCCCTGATGGATCTGCTACACATTTGCAAGACAAACAGCACTAGAATTAACCGATCTGAGAATCTAAACCTCGTGTGTGACATAAACTGAACATGTTGGAGAGACAGGTATCTGTCTCAGAGATTACCCCCATCTCTGGAACAGAATCCCCATTCATTTGAAATAGAGGTCTTCAAAAATTTATTCAAATGCAATTTGGACCAATAGATGAAAAACTGTAAACTCACCCCTGGCTTCTCTCCTGTGGCCTTTATGGACAGGGGCAGTTTGTAGATGCCCTATGGCACAAGCATACCAAAGCCGGTCTGGCCCATGGATATTTATAACTGGGGAAACTAGGGCATGAATATCCAGGCTTAAAAAGGCTCTAGGGCTATTAGCCTAGTAACCTCCTATGATCCTATTAAATACTATGCAGTTAACCAAATGATCTAACAAATGATTTGCATGGTGTAGAAGTAATAACGTGAAGTTAGATGTCACATGTCTGTAAGGTATGCGTTATATGAGACTGTTGCACCAGTGATTTAAAAGTAAAATATGTTTTAGAAATAGCTGATAAATATTATTGTTGATAAAGCCTTACACTTTTAATGGTAATATTGTATATATCAACATGAAAGTTATATAATATCATCAGACATCTTGAGATTTTATTTGTTTTAGTATCTCAATATTTTGAGTTTCTTATTTGGGGTGTAGAATACTGTGGTGGGCTTTTTCTACACAATTATAAAAATGCTGACTTGAAAGAATATGACATACATGTACTAAGATGTCCCTTAATTAAATTGTCTTAACTATATGTCAACATTATAAAATTTAAAACTATACTCTATATTGTATAGGTCAGTATGAATCAGATTATGGTTTAGATTTAAAATGTGACACAATTTCTTTTTGTGTCATTTACCGTTTGTAGAAATTTACTCTGCTGTTACCTGCACCAAGGGCAACAAGTTTTCATTCATATTACATTGGAGCTCAAAAAGTTAATTTAAAGGATAGTGTACCAAATTATTATAAGAAATGGAATACATGTCCTAAGGCTCTGTGTTCCAGTCCAACAGCCAATGTTTTTAAACCAAAATTCATAGCTATTTTATTGACCATAAATATACTTTTACTTTATTGGAAGTTAATTTCCTTGATGGCCACAGGCTTTGTATTTCATTATGAACTTATGAACTTTTGAAATGAAAGAACTATGTTGGGAGTATCACTGAAAAATAATAACCATTCTAAAAGATGTAATTATGCTTCAGAAGACAGTAAACTATTAGAAGGAAAAGGCTGTTTGACTGCAACTTTTACAAAACTTGGTAAAACATAGGCTTATCAGAACAAATATTGTAACTACAGGCAGCCACCTCAAATTAATGCTGTATATCATAACAAAATAGAAAATAAAATAAAAATATGAAATGATAGAAATGTCCGGGATAAGCTGGAAGCAGTTTTCATGCTTGTGTGTCAGTTTTAAATACATGAAAAAGATCCTGCATTACTTCAATGTATCCAAATAGTCTGCAACTGAGAAGCGTCAAAACCGTCTTTTATATAATAGTAATAATGATAATTAGAAAATTAGTCAACCTTGCAGCTGTCTACCTACTTTAAGGTCTGTATGTGTCATCAAACTGTGAGGGTGGACAAGAGCTTTACAAAGGACTATGCTGTGGTCAGTGATGTTTGGGTTTTGTAAAGCTGTCAGCACTGGAGATCACAATTGGGGGCTCATCAAGCAGGAAATAGGTCACAAATACCCTTTGGGTCTGACCAGCATATCACTTCTTCCATCCGTCAGATGTGAGTTAGCAGAACCCTCACCTGAGTAATATGAGTGCAGCAACTTGTGCATGTGTTAAAATTGTCCAATCAGCATGGTTAATAAACAATAGGATTTGTGTCTTTTGGCTTTTCCCGGTTAGGGGTCACCACAGCGGAACTCCGGTCTGCTAATGATTGGCAGTTGATTTTTACGTACTAGCTTGCCAGGCCTGATGCACAACCTTCAACGAAGGTATGCCCATTCATGCATGCCTCCACGCAGAAGACGCTCTAGCTGAGAATCGAACCAGACAGCGTCTTACTGTGAGGCGACAACGCTACCGCAGCACCATAAACAATAGGATAATATTAAATAAATCTGTAATACAATGAGATACGATCATCATTGGAAGCATCAATATATTGGTGAAACTATAAACCTTGATATAAACACCAACGAGGTGGAAACAACATAAATGTCTGGTTAAGTATATATATATATATATATATATATATATATATATATATATATATATATATATATATATATATATATATATATATATATATATATATATATATATATATATAAAAATAAACCGCTTGCACTGGAGAGTAATGTTGTCATCCCCTTTGGGTTATAAATAATATAATCAGTGCTGGCCACATGCCTGTAGTGTGCCTGGTGTCGGTACCTTTGGGGTATGAATAATATCAGTCCTGGCCACAGGTCTGTACCTTGCCTGGTGTCAGTACATTTGGGATATAAATAATATCATCAGTGCTGGTCACATGCCTATAGCGTGCCTGGTGTCGGTATCTTTGGGGTATAAAAAAATATCGTCACTGCTAACCACATGTCTGTAGCGTGCCTGGTGTCTGTACCTTTGGCGTATAAATAATATCAGTGCTTGCCACATGTCTGTAGCATGCCTGGTGTTGGTACATTTGAGGTATAAATAATATCATCAGTGCTGGCTACATGTCTGTAGCATGCCTGCTGTCAATACCTCATGGGTCTAAATAATATCAGTGCTTGCCACATGTCTGTAGCGTGCCTGGTGTCGGTACATTTGGGGTATAAATAATATCATCAGTGCTGGCCACATGTCTGTAGTGTGCCTGGTGTCAGTACCTTTGGGGTATAAATAATATCATCAGTGCTGGCCACATGTCTGTAGAGTGCCTGGTGTTGGTACCTTTGGGGTATAAATAATATCATCAGTGCTGGCCACATGTACATAGCGTGCCTGGTTTCAGTACCTTTGGGGTATAAATAATATCATCAGTGCTGGCCACATGTCTGTAGTGTGACTGGTGCCAGTACCTTTGGGGTATAAATAATATTATCAGTGTTGGCCACATGTCTGTAGTGTGCCTGGTGTCGGTACCTTTGGGGTATAAATAATATCATCAGTGCTGGCCATATGTCTGTAGCATGCCTGGTGTTGGTACCTTTGGGGTATAAATAATATCATCGGTGGTGGCCACATGTCTATAGCATGCCTGGTGTCAGTACCTTTGGGGTATAAATAATATCATCAGTGCTGGCCACATGTCTGTAGTGTGCCTGGTGTCAGTACCTTTGGGGTATAAATAATATCATCAGTGCTGGCCACATGTCTGTAGTGTGCCTTGGGTGGGTACCTTTGGGTTATAAATAATATCATCAGTGCTGGCCACATGTCTGTAGTGTGCCTGGTGTTGGTACCTTTGGGGTATAAATAATATCATCAGTGCTGGCCACATGTCTGTAGCATGACTGGTGTCGGTACATTTGGGGTATAAATTATATCATCAGTGCTGGACATGTGTCTATAGCGTACCTGGTGTAATTCCCCTTGGGGTATAAATAATATCATCAGTGCTGGACATACATCTGTAGAGTGGCTGGTGTCGGTTCCTTTGGGGTATAAATAATATCATCAGTGCTGGTTTCATGTCTGTAGCGTACCTGGTGTCGGTACCTTTGGGGTATAAATAATATCATCAGTGCTGGCCACATATCTGTAGCATGCCTCGTTTCTGAACCTATGGAATATAAATAATATTATCAGTGCTGGTCACTTGTCTGTAGCGTGCCTGGTGTAGGTACATTTGGGGTATAAATAATATCATCAGTGCTGGCCACATGTCTGTAGCGTACCTGGTGTCAGTACCTTTGGGGTATAAATAATATCATCAGTGCTGGCCACATGTCTGTAGCGTGACTGGTGTCAGTACCTTTGGGGTATAAATAATATTATCAGTGCTGGCCACATGTCTATAGTGTGCCTGGTTTCTGTACCTTTGGGGTATAAATAATATCATCAGTGCTCACCACATATTTGTAGTGTGCCTGGTGTGAGTACCTTTGGGGTATAAATAATATCATCAGTGCTGGCCACATGTCTGTAGCGTGCCTGGTGTTGGTATCTTTGGGGTATAAATAATATCATCAGTGCTGGCCACATGTCTGTAGCGTGCCTGGTGTCAGTACCTTTGGGTATAAATAATATCATCAGTGCTGGCCACATGTCTGTAGCGTGACTGGTGTCAGTACCTTTGGGGTATAAATAATATTATCAGTGCTGGCCACATGTCTGTAGTGTGCCTGGTGTCGGTACCTTTGGGATACAAGTAATATCATCAGTGCTGGCCACATGACTGTAGCGTGCCTGGTGTTGGTACCTTTGGGTTATAAATAATGTCATCAGTACTGGCTACGTCTGTAGTGTGCTTGCTGTCCATACCCTTGGGGTATACATAATATCATCAGTGCTGGCCACATGACTGCAGCATGACTGGTGTCGGTACCTTTGGGGTATAAATAATATCATTAGTGCTGTTGACATATCTGTAGCATGCCTGGTGTCGGTACCTTTGAAGTATAAATAATATCAATGCTGGCCACATGTCTGTAGCGTGCCTGGTGTTGGTACCTTTGGGGTATAAATAATATCATCAGTGCTGGCCACATGTCTGCAGCATGCCTGGTGTTGGTACATTTGGGATATAAACAATATCAGTGCTTGCCACATATCTGTAGGTTGCCTGTTGTCAGTGCCTTTAGGGTATAAATAATATCATCAATGCCGGCCACATGTCTGTAGCGTGCATGGTGTCATACCACTGGGGTATAAATAATATCACTAGTGTTTGCCACCTGTATGTTACGTGCTGGGTGTCAGTACCTTTGGGGTATAAATAATATTGTCAGTGCTGCCCAGATGTCTGTAGCGTGCCTGGTGTCAGTACCTTCATGGTATTAATAATATCAACAGTGCTGGCCACATGTCTGTAGCAAGCCTAGTGTCGGTACCTTCGGACTATAAATAATAATGTCAGTGCTGGCTACATGTCTATAGCATGCCTGGTGTCATTACCTTTGGGGTAGAAATAATATCATCGGTGCTGGCCACATGTCTCTAGCGTGCCTGGGGTTGTACCTTTGGTGTATAAATAATATCATCAGTGCTGGCCACATGTCTGTAGCATGCCTGGTGTTGGTACCTTTGGGGTATAAATAATATCATCAGTGCTGGCCACATGTCTGTAGTGTGCCTGGTGTCAGTACCTTTGGGGTATAAATAATATAATCAGTGCTGGCCACATGTTTGTATCGTCACTGGTGTCGGTACCTTTGGGGTATAAATAATATCATCAGTGCTGGCCACATGTCTGTAGTGTGCCTGATGTCAGTACCTTTGGGGTATAAATAATATCAGTGCTGGCCACATGTCTGTAGCGTGCCTGGTGTCAATACCTTTGGGATATAAATAATATCATCAGTGCTGGCCACATGCCTGTAGCATGACTGGTGTCAGTACCTTTAGGGTATAAATAATATCATCAGTGCTGCCCACATGCCTGGTGTCAGTACCTGTGGGGTATAAATAATATCATCAGTGCTGCCCACAAGTTTGTAATGTGCCTGATGTCCTTATCTTCAGGGTATGAATAATATCATCAGTCCTGGTGACATGTCTGTAGCACGTCTGGTGTCAGTACCTTTGAGGTATAATTAATATTATCAGTACTGGAAACATGTCTATAGCATACCTGGTGTTGGTACCTTCAGGGTATAAATAATATCATCACTGCTAGCCACATGTCTGTAGCATGCCTAATGTCAGTACCATTGGGGTATAATTAATACCAACAGTGCTGTCCACACGTCTGTGGAGTGCCTGGTGTCAGTATCTTCGGGGTATAAATAATATCATCAGTGCTGACCACGTCTGTAGCGTGCTGGTGTCATCACCTTTGGGGTATAAATAATATCAGTGTTAGACACATGTCTAAAGTGTGCCTCGTGTTGGTACCTTTGGGGTATAAATAATATCATCAGTGCTGGCCACATGTCTGTAGCATGCCTGGTGTCAGTACCTTTGGGGTATAAATAATATCATCAGTGCTGGCCACATGTCTGTAGCATGCCTGGTGTCGGTACCTTTGGGGTATAAATAATATCAGTGCTGGCCACATGTCTGTAGCGTGCCTGATGTAGGTCCCTCTGGGGTATAAATAATATCATCAGTACTGGCCACATGTCAGCAGCATGCATGGTGTCAGTACCTTCCAGATATAAATAATATCATCAGTACTGGCCACATTTCGGTAGCATGCCTGGTGTCAGTACCTTTGGGGTATAAATAATATCAGTGCTGGCCACATGTCTGTAGCTTGCCTGGTGTAGGTCCTCTGGGGTATAAATAATATCATCAGTACTGGCCACATGTCAGCAGCATGCATGGTGTCAGTACCTTGGGGTATATATACTATCAGTGCTATACACATGGCTGTAGCGTGCATGGTGCCATTAACTTTGGGGTATAAATAATATCATCAGTGCTGGCCATGTGTCTTTAGTGTGCCTGGTGTCAGTACCTTTGGGACATAAATGATATTGTCAGTGCTGGCCACCTGTCTGTAGTTTGCCTGGTATCAGTACCTTTGTGGTATAAATAATATCATCAGTGCTGGCTAGATGTCTGTAGCGGGCCTGGTGTTGGTTCCGTCGGGGTATAAATAATATCATCAGTGCTGGCCACATGTCTGTAGTGTGCCTGGTGTCAGTATTGTTGGGGTATAAATAATATCAGTGCTGGCCACATGTTTGTAGCATGCCTGGTGTCATTACCTTTGGGGTATAAATAATATCATCAGTGCTGGCCACATGAATGTAGAGTGCCTGGTGTCAGTACCTTTGGGGTATAAATAATATTGTCAGTGCTGGCCACATGTCTGTAGTGTGCCTGGTGTGGGTACCTTTAGGGTATAAATAATATCAGTGCTGGCCACATGTCTGTAGTGTGCCTGCTGTAGGTACCTTTGGGGTATAAATAATATCAGTGCTGGCCACATGTCTGTAGGTTGCGTGGTGTCTGTACTTTTGGGGTATAACTAATATCATCAGTGCTGGTCACATGTCTGTAGTGTGCCTGGTTTCAGTAACTTTGGGGTATGAATAATATCAGTGCTGGCCACATGTCTGTAGCGTACCTGTTGTCGGTACCTTTGGGTATAAATAATATAATCAGTGCTGCCCACATGTCTGTTGCATGCCTGGTGTAGGTACCTTAAGTGGTATAAATAATATCATTAGTGCTGGCCACATGTCTATAGCGTGCCTGGTGTAGGTACCTTTGAGGTATAAGTAATATCTTCAGTGCTGGCCACATGTCTGTAGCATGCCTTGTGTGGTACCTTTGAGGTATAAATAATGTCAGTGCTGGTCACGTTTTTGTAGCTTGCCTGGTGTCAGTACCTTTGTGGTATAAATAATATTATCAGTGCTGGCCACGTGTCTGTAGTTTGCCTGGTGTTGGTACCTTTGGGGTATAAATAATATCATCTGTGCTGGTCACATGTCTGTAGTGTGCATGGTGTCGGTACCTTAGGGGTATAAATAATATCAGTGCTGGCCACATGTCTGTAGCATGCCTGGTGTCAATATCTTTGGGATATAAATAATATCATTAGTGCTGGCCACATGTTTGCAGCGAGCCTGGTGTAGGTACTTTTGGCATATAAATAATATCATCAGTGCTGGCCACATGTCTGTACCGTGCCTGGTTTTGGTACCTTTGGGGTTTAAATAATATCATCAGTGCTGGCCACATGTATGTAGCGTGCCTGGTTTTGGTACTTTTGGGGTATAAATAATATCGTCAGTGCTGGCCACATGTCTGTAGCGTGCCTGGTGTCAGTACCTTTGGGGTATAGATAATATCAGTGCTGTTCACATGTCTGTAGCATGCCTGGTGTCCATACCTTTGGGTACAAAGAATATCATCAGTGCTGGCACATGTTTGCAGCATGCCTGGTGTAGGTACCTTTGAGCTATAAATAATATCATCAGTGCTGGCTTTATGTCTGTAGCGTGCCTGCTGTCGGTACCTTTGGTGTGTAAATAATATCATCAGTGCTGGCCACATGTCTGTAGTGTGCCAGGTGTTCGTACCTTTGGAGTTTAAATAATATCATCAGTGCTGGCCACGTGTCTGTTGTGTGCCTGGTGTCGGTACCTTTGGGGTATAAATAATATCACTGCTGGCCACATGTCTGTAGCGTTCCTGGTGTCAATGCCTTTGGGATATAGATAATATCATCAGTGCTGGCCACATGCCTGTAGCATGCCTGGTGTCTGAACCTTTAGGGAATAAATAATATCATCAGTGCTGCCCAAATTTCTGTAGTGTGCCTGGTGTCGGTACCTTTGGGGTATAAATAATATCATCAGTGCTGCCCACATTTCTGTAGTGTGCCCGGTGTCGGTACCATTGGGGTATAAAAAATATCATCAGTGCTGGCCACATGTCTGTAGCGTGCCTGGTGTTGGTACTTTCGGGGTATAAATAATATCATCAGTGCTGGCTAGATGTCTGTAGCGGGCCTGGTGTTGGTTCCGTCGGGGTATAAATAATATCATCAGTGCTGGCCACATGTCTGTAGCGTCCTGGTGTCGATAGCTTTGGGGTATAAATAATATCATCAGTGCTGGCCACATGTCTGTAGTGTGCCTGGTGTCAGTACCTTTGGGTATAAATAATATCAGTGCTGGCCACATGTCTGTAGCATGCCTGGTGTCAGTACCTTTGGGGTATAAATAATATCATCAGTGCTGGCCACATGTCTGTAGACTGCCTGGTGTCGGTACCTTTGGGGTATAAATAATATTGTCAGTGCTGGCCACATGTCTGTAGCATGCCTGGTGAGAGTACCTTTAGGGTATAAATAATATCAGTGCTGGCCACATGTCTGTAGTGTGCCTGCTGTAGGTACCTTTGGGGTATAAATAATATCAGTGCTGGCCACATGTCTGTAGTGTGCGTGGTGTCTGTACTTTTGGGGTATAACTAATATCAGTGCTGTCCACATTTCTGTAGCTTGCCTGGTGTCCATACCTTTGGGGTATAAATAATATCATCAATGCTGGCCACATGTTTGCAGCGTGCCTGGTGTAGGTACCTTTGAGATATAAATAATATCATCAGTGCTGGCCACATGTCTGTAGCATCCCTGGTGTTGGTACCTTTGGGGTTAAAATAATATCATCAGTGCTGGCCATATATCTGTAGCTTGCCTGGCGTCTTTACCTTTGGGGTATAAATAATATCATCAGTGGTGGTCACATGTCTGTAGTGTGCCTGGTGTCGGTAACTTTGGGGTATAAATAATATCAGTGCTGGCCACATGTCTGTAGCGTACCTGTTGTCAGTACCTTTGGGTATAAATAATATAATCAGTGCTGCCCACATGTCTGTTGTGTGCCTGGTGCAGGTACTTTTGAGGTATAAGTAATATCTTCAATGCTGGCCACATGTCTGTAGCGTTCCTGGTGTCGGTACCTTTGGGGTGTAAATAATGTTAGTGCTGGCCACGTTTTTGTAGCTTGCCTGGTGTCTGTACCTTTGTGGTATAAATAATATCATCAGTGCTGGCCACGTGTCTGTAGTTTGCCTGGTGTTGGTAACTTTGGGGTATAAATAATATCATCTGTGCTGGTCACATATCTGTAGTGTGCATGGTGTCAGTACCTTAGGGGTATAAATAACATCAGTGCTGGCCACATGTCTGTAGCATGCCTGGTGTCAATATCTTTGGGATATAAATAATATCATTAGTGCTGGCCACATGTTTGCAGCGTGCCTGGTGTAGGTACCTTTGAGATATAAATAATATCATCAGTGCTGGCCTCATATCTGTAGCGTGCCTGGTGTCGGTACTTTTGGGGTATAAATAATATCATCAGTGCTGGCCACATGTATGTAGCGTGCCTGGTGTCAGTACCTTTGGGGAATAAATAATATCAGTGCTGTTCACATGTCTGTAGCGTGCTTGGTGTCCATACCTTTCGGGTATAAAGAATATCATCAGTGTTGGCACATGTTTGCAGCATGCCTGGTGTAGGTACCTTTGAGCTATAAATAATATAATCAGTGCTGGCTTTTTGTCTGTAGCGTGCCTGCTCTTGGTACCTTTGGTGTGCAAATAATATCATCAGTGCTGGCCACATGTCTGTCGCATGCCAGGTGTTCGTACCTTTGGAGTTTAAGTAATATCATCAGTGCTGGCCATGGGTCTTTAGTGTGCCTGGCGTTGGTACCTTTGGGGTATAAATAATATCACTGCTGGCCACATGTCTGCAGCATGCCTGGTGTCGATGCCTTTGGGATATAGATAATATCATCAGAGCTGGCTACATGCCTGTAGCATGCCTGGTGTCTGAACCTTAAGGAATAAATAATATCATCAGTGCTGCCCACATTTCAGTAGTGTGCCTGATGTTGGTACCTTTGTGGTATAAATCATATCATCTGTGCTGCCCAAATGTCTGTAGCATGCCTGGTGTTGGAACCTTTGGTGTATTAATAATACCATCAGTGCTTCCACATGTCTGTAGTGTGCCTGGTGTCGGTATCATTGGGGTATAAAAATATCATTAGTGCTGGCCACATGTCTGTAGCGTACCTGGTTTGATAGCTTTGGAGTATAAATAATATCATCAGTGCTGGCTATATGTCTGTAGTGTGCCTGTTGTCAGTACCTTTGGGGTATAAATAATATCATCAGTGCTGGCCACATGAATGTAGAGTGCCTGGTGTTGGTACCTTTGGGGTATAAATAATATTGTCAGTGCTGGCCACATGTCTATAGCATGCCTGATGTGGGTACCTTTAGGGTATAAATAATATCAGTGCTGGCCACATGCCTGTAGTGCGCCCGCTGTAGGTACCTTTGGGGTATAAATAATATCAGTACTGGCCACATATCTGTAGTGTGCGTGGTGCCGGTACCTTAGGGGTATAAATAATATCAGTGCTGGCCACATGTCTGTAGTGTGCCTGGTGTCAATACCTTTGGGGTATAAATAATATCATTAGTGCTGGCCACATGTTTTCAGTGAGCCTGGTGTAGGTACCTTTGGGGTATAAATAATATCATCAGTGCTGGCCACATGTCTGTAGCGTGCCTGGTTTTGGTAACTTTGGGGTATAAATAATATCATCAGTGCTGGCCACATGTATGTAGCGTGCCTGGTTTCGGTACTTTTGGGGTATAAATAATATCGTCAGTGCTGGCCACATATCTGTAGCGTGCCTGGTGTCAGTACCTTTGGGGTATAAATAATATCAGTGCTGTTCACATCTCTGTGGCATGCCTGGTGTCCATACCTTTGGGGTATAAAGAATATCATCAGTGCTGGCACATGTTTACAGCATGCCTGATGTAGGTACCATTGTGGTATAAATCATATCATCTGTGCTGGCTTTATATCTGTAGCGTGCCTGCTGTCAGTACCTTTGGTGTGTAAATAATATCATCACTGCTGGCCACATGTCTGTAGCATGCCAGGTATTTGTACCTTTGGAGTTTAAATAATATTATCAGTGCTGGCCACGGGTCTTTAGTGTGCCTGGTGTCGGTACCTTTGGGGTATAAATAATATCACTGCTGGCCACATGTCTGCAGCGTGCCTGGTGTAGATGCCTTTGGGATATAGGTAATATCATCAGTGCTGACCACATGTCTCTAGCATGCCTGGTGTCTGAACCTTTAGGGAATAAATAATATCATCAGTGCTGCCCACATTTCTGTAGTGTGCCTGGTGTCAGTACCTTTGGGGTATAAATCATATCATCAGTGCTGCCCACATGTCTGTAGCATGCCTGGTGTTGGGACCTTCAGGGTATTAATAATACCATCAGTGCTTGCCACATGTCTGTAGTGTGCCTAGTTTCGGTACCTTTTGGGCATAAATAATATTATCAGTGTTGCTCAGATGTCTGTAGCATGCTTGGTGTCAGTACCTTCGTGGTATTAATAATATCAACAGTGCTAGCCACAAGTCTGTAGCGTGCCTGGTTTCTGTACCTTCAGGGTATAAATAATATCATCAGTGCTAGCCACGTCCCTGTAGCGTGCCTGGTGTCAGTACCATTGGGGTATAAATAATATCAGTGTCGGCCATATGTCTGTAACATGCCTGGTGTCAGTACCTTTGGGGTATAAATAATATCATCAGTGCTGGCCACATGTCTGTAGTGTGTCTGGTGTCGGTACCTTTGGGATAAAGATAATATCATCAGTACTGGCCACATGTCTTTAGTGTTTCTGGTGTCGGTACATTTTGGGTATAGAAACTATCAGTGCTGGCCACATGTCTGTAGCGTCCCTGGTGTTGGTACCTTTGGGGTATAAATAATATTATCAGTGCTGTCCTCTTGTCTGTAGCATGCATGGTGCCGGTACCTTCAGGGTATAAATAATATCATCAGTGCTGACCATATGTCTGTGGCATGTTTGGTGTCGGTAAGTTCTGGGTATAAATACTATCGTCAGTGCTGGCAACATGTCTGTAGCATGCCTGGTGTTGGTACCTTTGGGGTATAAATAATATCAGTGCTGGCCACTTGTCTGTAGCGTGCCTGGTGTCGGTACCTTTGGGGTATAAATAATATCATCAGTGCTGGCCACATGTCTGTAGCGTGCCTGGTGTAGGTACCTTTGGGGTATAAATAATATCATCAGTGCTGGCCACATGTCTGTAGTGTGCCTTGTGTCGGTACCTTTGGGGAAAAAATTATCATCAGTGCTGCCCAGATGTCTGTAGCGTGCCTGGTGTCGGTACCTTCAGGGAATAAAAATTATCATCAGTGCTGGCCAGATGTCTGTAGTGTGTCTGCTGTCAGTACCTTGGGGGTATAAATAATATCATCAGTGCTGGCCACATGTCTGTAGTGTACCTGGTGTCGGTACCTTTGGGGTATAAATAATATCATCAGTGCTGGCCACATGTCTGTATCCTGCCTGGTGTTGGTACCTTTGGGGTATAACTAATATCATCAGTGCTGGCCACATGTCTGTAGTGTGACTAGTGTCTGTACCTTTGGGGTATAAATAATATCATCAGTGCTGGCCACATATGTGTAGTGTGCCTGGTGTCGGTTCCTTTTTGCTATAAATATCATCAGTGTGAGCCTGGTGTCGGTAACTTCGAGGTATTAATAATATCATCAGTGCTGGCCACATGTCTGTAGCATGCCTGGTTTTGGTACCTGTTGGTACCTTCACGGTATAAATAATATCATCAGTGCTGGTCAGATGTCTGTAGCTTGCCTGGTTTCGGTACCTTTGGGGTATAAATAATATCATCAGCACTGGCCACATGTCTGTAGCGTCCCTGATGTCGGTAGCTTTTGGGTATAAATAATATCATCAGAGCTGGCCGCATGTCTGTAGCATGCCTGGTGTTGGTACCTTTGGGATATAAAACATATCATTGCTGACCACCTGTCTGTAGTGTGCCTGGTGTCAGTACCTTTTGGGCATAAATTATATCATCACTGCTGGCCAAATGTCTGTAGCGTGCCTGGTGTCGGTACCTTTGGGGTATAAACAATATCAGTACTGGCCACATGTTTGTAGCATGCCTGGTGTCGGTTCCTTTGGGGTATAAATAATATCGTCAGTGCTGGCCACATGTCTGTAGTGTGCCTGGTGTAGGTACCTTTCGGGTATAAATTATATCATCAGTGCTGGCCACATGTCTGTAGCGTGCCTGGTGTTGGTACCTTTGGGGTAAAAATAATATCAGTGCTGGCCAAATGTCTGTAGCATGCCTGGTGTCAATACTTTGGGTTATAAATTATATCATCAGTGCTGGCCACATGTCTGCAGCGTGCCTGGTGTTGGTACTTTTGGGGTATAAATAATATCAGTGCTGGCCAAATATCTGTAGCATGCCTGGTGTTGGTACCTTTGGGGTAAAAATAATATCAGTGCTGGCCAAATGTCTGTAGCATGCCTTGTGTCAGTAACTTTGGGGTATAAATAATATCAGTGCTGGCCACACATCTGTAGCGTGCCTGGTGTTGGTACCTTTGGGGTATAAACAATATCATCAGTGCTGGCTCCATGTCTGCAGCGTGCCTGGTGTAGGTACCTTTGGGGTACAAATAATATCATCAGTGCTGCCACATGTCTGTAGCATGCCTGGTGTCAGTACCTTTGCGGTATTAATAATATCAGTGCTGGCCGCATGTCTGTAGCTTGCCTGGTTTCGGTACCTTTGGGTTATAAATAATATCATCAGTGCTGGCCACATGTCTGTCGTGTGCCTGGTGTCAGTACCTTTGGGGTATAAATAATATCAGTGCTGGCCACATATCTGTAGCATGCCTGGTGTTGATACCTTTGGGCTATAAATAATATCATCAGTGCTGGCCACATGCCTGTAGCATATCTGGTGTCTCTACCTTTAGGGTATAAATAATATCATTAGTGCTGTCCACATGTCTGTAGTGTGTTTGGTTTCGGTACCTTTGGAGCATAAATAATATCATCAGTGCTGCCTAGTTGTCTGTAGCGTGCCTGGTGTCGGTACCTTTGCGGTATTAATAATATCAACAGTGCTAGCCACAAGTGTGTAGCGTGCCTGGTTTCGGTACCTTTGGGGTATAAATAATATCATCAGTGCTGGCCACGTCCCCGTAGTGAGCCTGGTGTCAGTACCATTGGGGTATAAATAATATCAGTATTGGCCACATGCCTGTAGCATGCCTGATGTCGGTACTTTCAGGGTATAAATAATATTATCAGTGCTGGCCACATGTCTGTGGCATGCCTGGTGTCGGTAACTCTTGGGTAGAAATAATATTGTCAGTGCTGCCAACATGTCTGTAGCATGCCTGGTGTCATTACCTTTGGGGTATAAATAATATCAGTGCTGGCCTCATGTCTGTAGCATGCCTGGTGTTGGTACCTTTGGAGTATAAATAATATCATCAGTGCTTACCACATGTCTGTAGTGTGCCTGGTGTCGGTACCTTTGGGGTATAAATAATATCATCAGTACTGGCCACAGGTCTGTAGTGTTTCTGGTGTCGGTACATTTTGGGTATAAATAATATCAGTGCTGGCCTCATGTCTGTAGCGTGCCTGGTGTAGATATTTGTGGGGAATAAATTATATCATCAGTGCTGGCCACATGTCTGTAGCGTGCCTGGTGTTGGTACCTTTGGGGTATAAATAGTATTATCAGTGCTGCCCAAATGTCTGTAGCATGCCTGGTGTCTGTACTTTTGGGGTATAAATAATATCAGTGGTGGCCATATGTCTGTAGCGTGCCTGGTGTAGGTACCTTTGGGGCATAAGTAATATCATCAGTGCTGGCCACATGTCTGTAGTGTGCCTGGTGTCAGTACCTTTGGGGAAAATAATATCATCAGTGCTGCCCAGATGTTGTTAATGTGCCTGGTGTCGGTACCTTCAGGGTATAAATAATATCATCAGTGCTGGCCACGTCTGTAGCATGCCTGGTTTCAGTACCTTTAGGGTATAAATAACATCATCAGTGCTGGGCATGTGTCTGTAGCGTGCTTGGTGTCGGTAACTTTGGGGTATAAATATTATCATCAGTGCTGGCTGGATGTCTGTAGCGTGTCTGGTGTCGGTACCTTGGGGGTATAAATAATATCATCAGTGCTGGCCACATGTCTGCAGCATACCTGGTGTCGGTACCTTTGGGGTATAAATAATATCATCAGTGCTGGCCACATGTCTGTACCCTGCCTGATATCAGTACCTTTGGGGTATAACTAATATCATCAGTGCTGGTCACATGTTTGTAGTGTCACTGGTGTTGGTACCTTTGGGGTATAAATAATATCATTGCTGGCCACATGTTTGTAGCATGCCTGGTGTTGGTTCCTTTGGGGTATAAATAATATCATCAGTGCTGGCCACATGTCTGTAGTATGCCTGGTGTCGGTTCTTTTTTGGTATAAATATCATCAGTGTGAGCCTGATGTCAGTACCTTCAAGGTATTAATAATATAATCAGTGCTGGCCACATGTCTGTAGTGTTCCTGGTTTCAGTATCTGTCGGTACCTTTGCGGTATAAATAATATCATGAGTGCTGGTCAGATGTCTGTAGCTTGCCTGGTTTCGGTACCTTAGGGGTATAAATAATATCATCAGTGCTGGCCACATGTCTGTAGTGAGCCTGGTGTCGGTAGCTTTGGGGTATAAATAATATCATCAGAGCTGGCCACATGTCTGTAGAATGCCTGGTGTTGGTACCTTCGGGGTATAAATAATGTCATTTCTGGCCACATGTCTGTAGCATGCCTGGTGTTGGTACCTTTGGGGTATAAATAATATCAGTGCTGGCAAAGTGTTTGTAACGTGCCTGGTGTCTGTACTTTGAGGTATAAATTATATCATCAGTGCTGGCCACATGTCTGTAGCATGCCTGGTGTCGGTGCCTTTCGGGTATAAATTATATCAATGTTGGCCCCATGTGTGTAGCGTGCCTGGTGTAGGTACCTTTGGGGTATAAATTATATCATCATTGCTGGCCACATGTCTGTAGCATGCCTGGTGTCAGTACCTTTGGGGTATAAATTATATCGTCAGTGCTGGCCACGTCTTTAGAGTGCCTGTTGTCAGTACCTTTGTGGTATAAATAACATCAGTGCTGTTCACATGTTTGTAGAGTGCCTGGTGTCGGTACCTTTGTGGTATAAATAACATCAGTGCTGTTCACATGTTTGTAGAGTGCCTGGTGTCGGTACCTTTGTGGTATAAATAACATCAGTGATGGCCACATGTTTGTAGAGTGCCTGGTGTCAGTACCTTTGGGGTATAAATTATATCGTCAGTGTTGGCTACATGTCTTTAGAGTGTCTGTTGTCGGTACCTTTGTGGTATAAATAATATCAGTGACGGCCACATGTTTGTAGAGTGCCTGGTGTCGGTACCTTTGGGATATAAATTAGATCGTCAGTGCTGTTCACATGTTTGTAGAGTGCCTGGTGTCGGTACCTTTGGGGTATAAATTAGATCGTCAGTGCTGTTCACATGTTTGTAGAGTGTCTGGTGTAGGTACTTGAAATACCTACTATTGTCCCTCACCTTTTTTCTGGGGAGGAGTATCTCCTCAGCATCAGCTGCACTTGCACAGTAAGCGAATGCAGTTTTAATCATTTTAGGAAACACTTTATCACATTCTAGGGGAAAAAAATCACAAGAAGCATGATTTTCATAGGTTATAGTTTTCATATGTGTAACAGCATACCTATCGTAAGTACAACAATCCTAGCTACATGCCCCCTTTTTCACGTTTGAAATAATGTTTCATCAATTCATACCCATCTCTGTGTATCATTTCATAGCATATACACTGTTTCTTCTAGTACAATAAAACTTTTAGAATCCTTAAGGTTAGCCCGACGCACCTATTTCCTTAAGGCAGTAGGTAAACTTCATTTGAAGTTGTCAATCTCTATTATTTTTGCCATTTTATTTTTATCATACTGACCCTACAACTCTAACTTTAAATTAGTAATATGCTTTAAGTTGCTTAATCCTCTTTCTAACGAATTTGTTATCCCTGGCAACAAATCACTACCCTTGCTATGTTATGTTCTATGACTGTACTTGTAAATAATCTTTTAAAGTGTGTTTTAAATGTAACTGTAATTTGAGTTTTATTAGTCTGAGTCACTAACATTTGTTTAGACAATTGCTTAGTATTGTATGTGGTGCTTTTCTCGCCAGGCCTCCGCTGAAAATGGACATATATCCAGTCGGACTTTCACGGTCAACAAATGTAAAATAAATAAAATAAATAAAATCCTCAGCTATGAAATTTTGAGCTAGTGTTTTTGAGGAAATAACAACTCTGACATTCAATATCTTTTTAATTTTGTTATAGTACTGCTAACCAGTTCCCTCAATGTCCAGAAAGGCTATCAGTGGTTCTCCAGTTAACTGGGTTAATAAGATTCTAGCCTCAAAGTGTGTAAGACACAGATTGAGGTTTCCTCCCAGGTAAGCAGTAGAGATAGAAAATGTGAATCAATGGCGGGATGGTTGTCTTGTTCCTCTATCTTCTTAGAATGCCTCAATGGTGGGGAGAGTTCCTCATCAGATGTCTGAGCATACCCATCAACCTGTTAGAGCAAGAAATCTGGACAAAACACAAATAACTGGGGGGGGGCAAAGGCCCCCAAATGGAGACACTTTTTAAATATTGCTCTTACAAACTTAAAAAGTTGATAGAATAACAGGTTTTGCATTAACCTGAATTTTCTGAAGGGTATGAAATCTGAAATACAAATGCATTTCATTATTTTCTGACTTCAGTTCTCAATGATTTGACAATAAGTTGCCAAAAAAAACAACATTTCATGAGGAACACACTAAAAAATATGTGGCTAAAATCTGGCCATTCTGTGAAAATCTGGCAAGTTGGAAGCTACATGTTTGAGCAGTGATGTCACTATTAGATTCTGCAACTTTATAATCATCAGAGGAACAGGAGAAAACATCATGATGTTCACGCAACGTTATAATCATCAGAGGGATAGGTGAAAATGTCATGATGTTCATGCAGCGTTATAATCATCAGAGGGATAGGTGTAAACTTTATAATGTTCATACAGCATTATAATCATCAGAGGGATAGGTGAAAATGTCATGATGTTCATGCACTGTTATAATTGTCAGAGGAATAGGTGAAAATGTCATGATGTTCATGCAACTTTATAATCATCAGAGGAATAAGTGAAAACATCATGATGTTCACGCAACATTATAATCATCAGAGGGATAGGTGTAAACTTTATAATGTTCATACAGCATTATAATCGTCAGAGGGATAGGTGAAAATGTCATGATGTTCATGCAGCGTTATAATCGTCAGAGGAATAGGTGAAAATGTTATGATGTTCATGCAACTTTATAGTCATCAAAGGAATAGGTGAAAACATCATGATGTTCATGCAATGTTATAATCATCAGAGGAGTAGGTAAAAATGTCATGATGTTCACGCACCTTTATAATCATCAGAGGAATAGGTGAAAACATGATGTTCACACATCTTTATAATCATCAGAGGAGTAGGTGAAAACGTTATGATGTTCACACACCTTTATAATCATCAGAGGAGTAGGTAAAAATGTCATGATGTTCACGCACCTTTATAATCATCAGAGGAATAGGTGAAAACGTCATGATGTTCACGCACCTTTATAATCATCAGAGGAGTAGGTGAAAACGTCATGATGTTCACGCACCTTTATAATCATTAGAGGAATAGGTGAAAACATCATGATGTTCACGCACCTTTATAATCATCAGAGGAATAGGTGAAAATGTCATGATGTTCACACAACTTTATAATCATCAGATGAATAGGTGACATCATGATTTTCAAGTGACTTTATAATCATCAGAGGAATAGGTGAAAACATCATGATGTTTACACACCTTTATAATCATCAGAGGAATAGGTGAAAATGTCATGATGTTCACGCAACTTTATAATCATCAGAGGAATAGGTGAAAATGTCATGATGTTCACGCACCTTTATAATCAGAGGAGTAGGTGAAAACATCATAATGTTCATGCATCTTTATAATCATCAGAGGAATAGGTGAAAACTTCATGATGTTCACACAACTTTATAATCATCAGATGAATAGGTGAAAAGGTCATGATGTTCACGCAACTTTATAATCATCAGATGAATAGGTGAAAACATCATGATGTTCCTGCAACTTTATAATCATTAGAGGAACAGGTGAAAACATGATGTTCACGCAACTTTATAATTATCAGATGAATAGGTGAAAATGTCATGATGTTCACGTAACTTTATGATCATCAGAGGAATAGGTGAAAAGTTCATGATGTTCACGCAACTTTATAATCATCAGAGGAATAGGTGAAAACATCATGATGTTCACGCAACTTTATAATCATCAGAGAAATAGGTTAAAACGTCATGATGTTCACTCAACTTTATAATCATCAGAAGAATAGGTGAAAATGTCATGATGTTCATGCAACTTTATAATCATCAGATGAATAAATGAAAAAGTCATGATGTTCATCTTTTCCTGGTACTGGCTAATCATCAGAGGAATAAGTGAAAACGTCATGATGTTCACCTTTTCCTGGTACTGGCTAATCATCAGAGAAGTAGGTGAAAACGTCATGATGTTCACCTTTTCCTGGTACCAGCTAATCATCAGAGGAACAGGTGAAAAGGTCATGATGTTCACCTTTTCCTGGTACTGGCTAATCATCAGAGGAATAGGTAAAAATGTCATGATGTTCACCTTTTCCTGGTACTGGCTACTGGGAAATCAAGTTTGCATTTTCTAGCTCCTACAGGAAACACTGCAAAACTTACTTTGGGTACCTAGATGACATCTTCATTTTCTGGCAGGATACTGGAGAGGTGCTACATCAATTTGTGCAGTTTCTGGAACACACTCCCTCCTACATTTCACTTACAGCTTTGTATATGATGGTATCTCTTTCTAGATGTGTGGCTATATAAAAATTTTTCTCTATGCTGTTATTCCTCAAATATCTACCACAAAGAGACTTTTTCAATACTTATTTGCACCACAGGAACTGCCACCCTCTCAAACAAAAAAACAACCTGGTAAAAGGCCACATGGTTCATCTCTCTAGATTAATATCTGATGATCACATCTTTTATACTGAGTGATCAACTTAAGTGGTATGTTTAGGGAGAGAGGCTATCCTGATGGTCTCCTTGCTGACACCATGCAATGCATGCAGGAAAAAAGGGCATGGAGATTTGCCCCTACTCCCTCTTCTCAAAAGTAGTGATGAATTTGGGGGTTTGAACCCCTCACATTCTACCAATTTCAAGAGATTTATGAATTTAACATGCAACAATGTGTATATCAAAAAATAATCCATACTAACTGGAGAACTATAATTTTCACAACACTAGAGAGACATTAGGTACTGCCCCTGGATTTATTTACAAGACAGGGGCTTGTATCAAAATGTACTGTAATTTAAGACTGAGAACAGCTTAAAAACTGGCACAGGGCTGGGTGGGATCAGGAAAAGTGGTCAGTGCAAGTTATGTAGTTTTATTAACATCAATGGGTATGGTGAAATATTGAACCAGCATGAGTTAACACTTGGACATGTCAGGGCAAATTGTGAGACTAGATTCAGTGTATATTTAGCTAATTGCTCATTCTGTGATGCTTCTATATTGGTAAAACTGAATGCTGCATAAGGAAAGAACACACCGTGTTTACAACATCAGAAAGGGTTCAACTAACAATAATACTAAACAAAAATGCTGGATGCTGAAAGATGTTTTCCAAGTTCACTTTTATGCTGCTGGAAAAAAAATAAACATGACTTTGGGCATGGGAAGTTGGGAAACATTTGTGGAATACTATGAGCTTTACTGGCAGCTCATACTTAATGTCAACCATCCGACAGGTTAAAATGTCTGTCAGTATTGCTAGTGTTCTTATAATGAAGGCAGCAGGAATATAAATGATTATTTTGATGTTGCAGTATTTACTTCTGTTAAAAAATTACAAAAACATTAATCATTGTATATAACATTTTGTTTTTAGATGTCGTATAACTTTTTACCATGTTTTTATCACATGAATTTAGCACATGACTTCCATCACTTGATTACTGCATATTTAGAAGTGATGGTCTCCTAGAGCTTTGTCCTTTTTTGAAGAAGTCTTGTCTTTTAAGATGAAAACACTCAAACAAAGCTCCAATAAAGTAAATTCTCTGGTAAGGACACGGTATGTGTTTTTACTTTGGATTTCTGTTTTCCTTCTGTTATGCTGCAAATCTACTTCTATTTTTCTTGGCAAATGAGGCATAAAACAAAAGCAATAACCGTAATGGTGAAGCAAGTAATGAAAGGTTCAGCAAGAGAGACTTCATTAAGTTCCAGTCAGAGGAATGGAGAAGAATATCAGGATTGAGATTAAAGAGTAAATAAAGGTAATGAGAGTTTTTTAGCCAACAGGAAACTGTGTAGATAAAGGAAAACAGAAACATTTCATAGGGGAGTTCAAAACATCACAGGCAAGGGGAGAAGGCAGTGCAATCAGTCTGGTCTTAGTAAGACAGGTATTAAAGAAAGGAATCATATTCAGGTGAAGGCTGTGGGTTGACAATTGTATTTATTTTTCGTTTATTTAACATTTGTTTTCCAGGAAAGTCTGACTTGGAACAAAGTCAATTTTCAGCGGAGGCCCCAGGAGAAACACTCCAGATGCATGTCTTTGAAATGTGGGAGGAAACCCACACAAATGCAGGGGGGACATGCAGACACCACCCAAAAGACACTCCAGCTAGCTAAGAATCAAACCAGACAACTTCTTGCTGTGAGGTGACAATACTACTGCTGCACCACTGCACCATCCATACGGTAATGGCTAATGCAAGACAATTAAACTAAAAAAGGAAAGAATGGTGGCCGATGTGGTAAATTCAGGGACACTCATTTTCCATTTTGTATTCAGGGAAAAATAGTAAATCCTGAATCTGGACTCCCTGACTGTTAGAAAATCACAAGATATTTGTTGAATTTGGTATTTTGGGTCAGAACACTCCTTTGGCATAACTTACATTTATTGTTTTATGTACTACTTAAAATCAGAGCATTAGTTACATGTGTAAAACACGGTACTGTCAGTTTCCTCACTGAGGACTCTATATGTTGATTCTGTTTTAATTCTGCCCATGTGTGGGTACAGTAAAAATTCTAATAGAATCATGGTAATGAATGGAAATCTCTCTCCAGGATAGGGCAACCAAAAGCTCATTGAGCTAAAAAGCTTGCCAATAGAACCAAAACAACAAAGTGTCCCAAACAGCATATGTATGATAATTACTAAGTACAGAGTGCATGCACTTCACAATAGTCCATAACAAACCCTGCTAGTCAGCTGTCTGGACCTATAGAAAATCCTTTGATGTTTTCCTGTCCTTTTAACATATTGCAGGTGATCCAAGCCTGAGTGTTGGTAATTGGATCTGCATGGTCATGGACAATCTGTTTAACATGCACCTAGACACTATGTAATGGCTGACCAGAACTGGGGACAGACTCCCCTTTCTATGACATAAGCCTTTGCAAAAGATCCAAAAGGATCAAAGGCTGCCCCATACAATTTCTCAGTACTGGAAGCCCAAGAGATGTAAACCAATAATTTTATCATTCCTCTCCAATCAACCACAAGTGCATCCATCTGGTGGTAGGATTCTTGTGTGTGTGTCTGGGGACAAACTGCAAAATCTAGAAATATGTATGTGAAAAATCAGTGAAACTGTTCTGTTTCCTGGGCAGATGTTTGCCAGGAAATGACAAACTGATTTGCATGCTGTATAAAACTAGCAACCTCAACAACGATCATACCCATACCTTTTTTGTAAGCATCTGAGCAACTGCTTGATTGTCAGAATGAAATATTAGTTTCCTGTTACAAATCTAGTCCTGCCATACTACTTTTACCATCCATATTGGCATGAGTTAGAGGAATGTGAAGTCTTTCCTCCATGTTGTTGTCCAGGATGGAGGTCAAGAGGTGACAAACCAATGACCTCCACAGTAAACTTCCATCTCAGAACCCTCTGCTGGGTTAGTGAACAGGTTAAGCACCTATGAGGAGACCCAGCTGCCTTTCCATTCTAGTCCACCAGAAAAAGGTAGCATATATGAAAGTCTTCATTCACCCTGTTTATAACTCTGCCTGAGGTGCTTTTGAAGCCTCCTTTTAACAGGCTAGCAAGAGGCCTAGTAAATACCCTCCTTGGTACGACCTCTCTTTATGAGAAGTTGAGAAGTCTGAGCAGCCCATATCCTCTTTCACTCAAACTTTTTTGGCAGCTAAAACCTCTGCAATAACTAACTTGAAGTGATCAAATTTGCCTGTTGGTAGCTTAAGCACTGAGGACACCTCATCAGTTTCCAACCTGAAAAAAGACTAATGATTGAATTGGGCCCTCAGTCTTGTCCTGAGCAAGTGGACTTCTGAGCTCCTATCATAACTGTATAAACTGATTCATACCTTCTTTAACCCCTTCATCTCCACTCATAATGACCAAAAATCATCAGAATAATCAACTGCTGTCTGATGAGGACATCTCTGTAAAGCTGTTCTAACCCTTATTTAAGGTGGCACACACTGCTGTAAAGCCCATGTGCATGGCCATGTCAGAGGAAACGTGGAATTAAGCATACATGCCCAACAGTGGCCAGTCCTTCTCCCAGACTGGGAGGATGTGTAAGAGAGCCTGTATATCTAGCTTTGCCAGCCATGGATTAAGAAAACTCTGAATGGTCCAGATGACATTGTCTAATGATGCATACTTCACCTCGACTATCGGTGACATTGTCTAATGATGATACTGGACCTCGACTATCGATGACATTGTCTAATGATGATACTGCACCTCGACTATCGATGACATTGTCTAATGATGCATACTGTACCTCGACTACCGATGACAATGTCTAATGATGCATACTGCACCTCGACTATCGATGACATTGTCTAATGATGCATACTTCACCTCGACTATCGATGACATTGTCTAATGATGATACTGCACCTCAACTATCGATGACATTGTCTAATGATGATACTGTACCTCAACTATCAATGACAATGTCTAATGATAAATACTGTACCTCGACTATCGATGACAATGTCTAATGATGCATACTGCACTTCGATTATCAATGACATTGTCTAATGCATACTGTACCTTGACTATCGATGACATTGTCTAATGATGCATACTGCACCTCGACTATCGATGACATCATCTAATGATGCATACTGCACCTCAACTATCTCTTTCTTAATACAGTCATTGACTGATGAACTATGTGGAAAAGAAAAATGATGAATCAGTCTAAACTTGTCCTTTCTTTTCATTGATACTAAACCCAATATAGAACTTCTAAAAGAAGAAAGTGGGAGAGCCGCAAAAGAATGCACTTCTCTCTCTGTAGCAACTTTTTTGTTAATAAGCTTCCTCATGATGCCTTCCTTCGCATTAAGTGACTGCAAATTCTTGCACAGTTCATAGATGCGTAGGTAAATACTCAGCTACCTTCCCTAAAGGGTCATTTTAAGTCCAGCCTATAACTCAAGATCAGAATCAAGGTGAAGACCTTAACCATTATGTCATAATGCCATACCCACCCTTTTGAAATGGGAGTGACATCTTATTTAATGGAAAATCCTGCAATAACTTATTTTTTGTTTGTTTCTAAATCTTATTTATGAGGACATTACCCACAATCACTTAATCAGCCAAATAGTCTATGAAATGACACTGGACACTTGAGAAGAGAGGAAAAACAGTAATGATCCTCAGTAAAAACAAACCCCAAACAGTGCGAACCAAAAACTAATACTCACACCACTAAGCCAAATAACTGCCATGAAAAACAGTGATCTTAAAATGCAAAAAGAAGCAGACTTACCAAGCAAGCACCTGCCTTTCCAAGGTAAACTAATAAACCATATACTTATTACCTACACTGGTAAACAGACACGTTTTACAGCTGCCAACTCTCCCTTTAAATATATATATATATATATATATATATATATGTATATATATATATATATATATATATATATATATATATATATATATAAATATATATATATATATATATATATATATCTTTACGTATGTCTATATGTATATACAGATAAACAGATAGATAGATACAGATAGATATATTATATTTAAAGGGAGAGTCGACAGATCATTTATATATATATATATATATATATATATATATATATATATATATATATATATATATATTTGCTATCATAATGTTGAATGTCATAATCTTTTTTAATTAATAAATCAACTTATTTGGTTGAATTTAGTAAAGTATTCTGGAAATGTCGAAAATTAATACAGTGATGGTTGACATTCGAATATGTTTGAAACCTCTAAAATTAATTGAAAATGTATCCTGTGATGTTCTGTACTTCTGTAATGATAGAATGCTTTCATTTATTATTTTTTTAAAACCCAAATAGTTTACAATGGTTTCCGTGTTTGTGTTTTTATTTTTGCAGGGAGGCAAACCTCCCTGCACCCTTCACACCCCCTGCAGATTACATATACCAACTCCGAGATTGCAGTACAGTAAGGAAAAGGGTACATTTCCTGATCTGCACTGTACCGCGATCTCCATTCATAAAGTCAATGTCATATCAGCGAATTAATACTCACTTTCTTTAAATTAACTTCAAACACTTTCAGTTCATCATTAAAAAACTTTAAAAACACACATTCAACCAAACCATATTAGTCCAATTGCAATTCCACATTATGATAGTAAGCCATAGATGCATATTTATCTAAGTCCAAACTATTCAGTATGGCACACCCACCAATCCCTCTACCTCACTTTCCTATATATTTATGCTTCTTTTTTATTATTTCTTTGTTATAATTCTACATCTTATAAAATGTACACATGGTAGAACAACCCAGGAAAACAGAAGCTGTCCAACCTGTAAATCCTTCTCAACTGAAACACACTTCACAAGTGTCCCTGATTTCATGGACATCCCTGACTTTGACTCAGGATCTTGGCCTGTCCCTCCTACTCCTTTCTAAACTGGTGATTTTGGGAGAAAAGGTGGTGGATTGCATTCAGTAAGTAGTAACAATACTAATAGAAAAAAAGTCCAAGTAGCCACTACAACCAAAATGAAATGAATCCAAAAGGCTACTAGCGGAATCACAAAGACGCTGGAGACATGAACAAATTCCACACTTTTAATGAAGGTTTAGCGCTTTCATCTAGTACAACTAGACTTCATCAGAATTGATTTAGGTTTGGGGTGCACATCACTAGCTAAAGCCAAAGAGCGTTGTCTGATAAATCCAAGTTGCTTTGCCAGTTGCTTTGTGGCCATTCCACAGACGTGCACCATTTTAGATGTTTGGCCCTTCCTTGTTTTGTTAGTATCCTTTGAAACTACACACTCCCTTACAAAACAAACATCAGGAAAATAACATTTATGTTACTGCAACTGGCAAAGCAACTTGGATTTATCAGACGACACTCTTTGGCTTTAGCTAGTATTGTGCACCCCAAACCTAAATCAATTCTGATGAAGTCTAGTTGTACTAGATGAAAGCGCTAAACCTTCATTAAAAGTGTGGAATTTATTCACGTCTCCAGCGTCTTTGTGATTCCGCTAGTAGCCTTTTGGATTCATTTCGTTTTAGTAACAATACTAAGTTATAATGACTTTACTTCAGACAAATGCCTGTCAATTCATATTCTGTTATACTGTCAGTGACTAAGGTAACAGTAGTTGTCCTTGAGTATCACTAGTTATTTCTGACTTTTTCCATGACTACCAAGGTTAGAGGTGGACAGCTGTGGTCTGAAATGTTGAGACTGAGTGGACTTGACCTGCCCACACTGGCAGACATCTCCTCATGAGCCAGACTACAAACAGCTGAAGCTTCAGCTAACTAAAAGAAACTCTGATGAGGAAAATTCGATCTTTTGGCACCAAATTGAGCAGAGCTTGGTAACCAGCAAAATTCTCCTGCCTGTTTTAGTGAACATCCAACCCTAACCTTGTCTCATTGGTCTGCGTTATAAAGTTAGTGTGACTCCGACAAACCCTATGTCTGACATCACAAAATAAGTAGCGACACTGACTTCACAAAAACGACAGGCAATGAGAATTGAGACGTTTTAATACTCAAGTACAGGTGCTATACTAGACTTGAGGCTACAATAAACGTTAGGGGATGATTTTATACACAATGTCCTGTGAGTCACTTCTGCTTTTTCTATCCTTAACATACACATGCAATTGTAGAAAAAAAAAAAAAAAAAGACGCTGGCTTCTTAATCTTTTATGAAGAGAACAAATTTCCTTCTTTGTCTCCAGAGTCCACTTCAGAAAAAAATGTATATTTAATATTAGTTACTACATCAGAATGAAATGCTCTACAGCAATATTTAATACTTACAGACCTGCATCTATTATTTGTCTAGAAAAATACACCAAGAAGCCTTCTATTAACTTCTGCCGCTAAATCTGACACAATTTGACCAAAGCAGTATGGCTGGTAATTATGTCAAGTCTATTTTAATGGCATATTTGAACATCTTTATATGACAAATGACACTATAATTGCAAAAAGAGGCATGCTGCTTAAATACTAAGTGCAACTACATGCAGGGTACGAGACATGTATATATTTCCTGAGGATGACTCATATATCAAGCGTTGCATGGTATATTTTTTTGCCCTGGTATCAAACAACACCAGGACAAGTGCCACTAATAAACCACCAAAATTGGTAATGGATCAATCCTTACAAGCATTCAGCATACCTTGTAATTACACACCTAAATGAATAACGCTCTGAAATGACCTTTATATCTAAATGGTTGAACCTAAGTGTCATCCTTATCTTGTCACTAGACAAGTGGCTGAAAATCGTGCTCCTTTAGAAACTCCCAAGCTGCCCTACTGATCTGATGGTACACACTCCCATGCCTGAAGGTAACACACCTGCTCCCTGCTGGCAGTCATGGACAAAACCCATTATGATAAAGGGTATTTGTAGGTAAAACAAATGAGATGATGAATTAATTATTTTGTGGAGCATGGAGCTCTCTGATTACTCTCCAGAAATGGGAGAGGAAATACATTTCTGAAGCAATCCTGTATGGTGAGACCTCAACTTAACAAAAGTTTATTAAAGACATCTAAGCACTACTAAGATCAGGTTGTAAACTAGGGACTGACAGCAGACACTGTTAGCTGGCAAATGACAGTGGCAGAAGTTAAAACAGTTTTTAAAATCCGTCAGAACTTCATTCTGCCACACTTATAAACAGAAGGAGTGGTAGAACAAAACATCTAACAGGATTTAACACTATTAGTTTTCCACAGATGGGCGTTCATTTCTGACTACTGTCTGGTTGACAGAGCTAAAGAGTTTAACAACTTTTGAAAACCTATAAACCATGCTGCAATTCTACACTTTTCTTTCTTTAACTGGTAGTACATGGGGGCAGATAAAGCCCCAAACAGTGCAATGAATTACCATCAGGTTTCAGCTCCTAATCCTCTATTATGTCGTCTCAACATGGATGCCAACATTTGCCAACATCCATATCTTGTACAGATAATAACTAGTTGTAATCGGATACCCAGTCATAATATTCGGTGTTCAGGTTATTAATTTGGTTACAGTTCAATTATAAGGTATGATGGAAAGTTTTCAATTAGGGTAAACACAGAAGCCATGTTCATGAAAATGCCATGACGCAGCTGTAGTGGCACGAATGGAATGTAGTTCCAACTGGAGGAGGATGGATTTCCTTATGTTGTGATGTACGTCAGAACCAGGATGGCTGTATGTATATCAAAGACTAATGCGGTGAATCACGATATTCTTTGACAAGTAAAAAAATATTGTACATGGTGGTTTTGTAACTGGCATTAATCAGATAATTCATTTACATGCCTGCTGTGTAATTGTCTTTAATAAAATAATTATTAGGAGGTAGAAATAGCATAAATGCTTCTGGCCCATCAGAAATGAGAATATTCTGGATAGAAGTAACATTAATATACAAATCTCTATAAGACTTTTAGTAAGAATTTACAAGTAGAGAGAAATTTGTGCCTAAAGCAACACTGATGCTCACAAGAAATAGATGAATCTTAGCTTGCAGTCAGTAAAAACAAATCTAGAAAAAGGGAAATTGTGTTTATGGTGCACTACATAAGATTTGCAAGAGTTACACAATGTACTAAAACTGTTACCAGGAATTAAAGGAGAAGAAGATATGAAGAATGAAATCCATTAATAGATGTGAAACAGGAACACGTCTGAAATCCGTTTAAAACAAGAAGTGTTGAATGTGGCATTCGTTCAACCAAAGCATTAGGGCTGACATGAAAAAGTGGTTTCTTAGTTCTGTAGGTTATCGTGTAACAAACCATGTGGCTGAAGCTACGAGGCATTGCAGTTGCCCTCTTACCTCAGGACAATCACTTGTATAGCAGGGTCTGTTACCTCAGGACAAGGGTCTGTCAGGCCGAATCCAACGCTGTAAATAACAAACAACAGCAGAAACACAGACAGCAGGAAAACAGGAAGTTAAGAATTGTGCAATGCATTTCTGAAATAAAGGGACCCTAACATTTATTAAGGTGGATACCAAAAGCATTGTGAGGGAGAAGTAAAGTATTTTGTTATAGTCTGGCTTAATCCTCCATCTTTTTCCTTAATTAAACATTCTTTATAGCAAATATTTTAGAAGAGAAGTGCTGTTTACAAAACAAAGACCAGCAGAATCAACTTTCATTTATCCTTCAGATTAATGCACTGTGCTCTTGATTTTATGTCTTGAGAAACATATAGTATCTACTTGACTTATGCATCTCTGTGCGTGAAGTTTCTCTAAAGTAGACCTATTTTAAGATTTCTATGGGACATCATCCGAGAAGGGAAACTATGTTACTCTTTGTTGACAGACAGGTCTTCTCCCAGTGATCCTGATTCCAGAGCCTTACCAACTGTCACTATGATGTGAGACAGGATACTAGACGATAGAAAAAAATATTCAAAGCATAAAGACAAATAAAATACATACAGTATGACAAAAATCAGTACAAATAACACTGCCAGTAATGTGAATGAGTCAACTAACCTCAGCAAAAGGAACAAATGACTGAAATACTGAAATATCATTGCTGGAGGAAAGCATTTGTCGAAAGTGCAGTATGAAGAACTTAATAGAATCTGTAACTGCATTCAGGTATAAAATGAAGTCTAAGAGGCACTGCAATTTAACTTACATTAATTGTACTAGATGTAAATGAAGATATGGTGATCCTGTCACATTCCATTTTATAATGACGTTTGAAATGACACGCCCAGCCTTGAGCTTCTCCTGTATTTGGAGCACTCACATTTGAGTAATTAAATAAAGAATTCCTTGCACACCTGGGTTTTACACTACTATCTATTTAGGCCCAGTGGAAACTGTAGTGGCTTCTACATATCACTTCCAGAAAAATTTCCAGAGACCAACAAACTGAACTGAACTCCAGATCATATTAAACAGGACCAAACATCAACTCAGAGCCTGTTACAGGACACCCTCTGTGTCCCCTGACAATCATGTAAGGTTCTTAAATGTACTTAATGAACTCCCCATATTAAGAACTCAATTATTTTGGGAGATTTTAACTAACCCTTTCAATAAACTGGGGTATCTATACCTCCAATGTAGGACATGCCCAGAATTCCTAGAGTTAATAAACAAAAACTCCTTGGGCCATATTGTTAACAAACCCTTTGGAGTACATAATTTATTTGACCTGGTCCTTCTTCAAACACAGTTCCCCTAGTATCTCCTTACATGGTTAAGTCGGACCATAAACTAATGACTTCTATCCACAAAATATCATTCTCTCCCAAACCAATACCTTAGAATTCAAGGATTTGGGTGTATTACCATCATCAAATTTTATGTCAAAGTTTCAAAATTCACTTGTAGCATCAGTCCCCAACATGGAAGGATACAAAATAGGTGCAATATGAACCAAAATACTTGAAAGTAGTAAAAATAAATACAACAAAGGGTCCACAAATGGTTTAAAAACAATTTAATATTATACCATAAAACACTGAGGGCTTTCATCTCCCAAAAGAAACTTCATCAGAATAATTACAAACCAACGCAAAGACATTATATAATATCTAAAAACAATTTTCATTGGCTGTAGTTAATTAATCAATTGAATCTGTTCTTTCCATATTTTTTTCTCTTAAAGAACTTAAGTATATGAGACAGTTACTGCATAGAAAACTTCAATCTTGTTGCAAACAAGGCACACACATAATTTGTGTATATGCATATGTACCAAACAAAATTATAATTGTAAATGATGGTTAAATAACCTATAATTTATTAGCTTTTGTACTTATCACAGGAGCAATAGACACATTGTTGTTTAAACCGGGGGCAATATTGCACCAAGTCTAAGTTGTCACTTCATTTCCTGACTTTTAAAAAGTTTTTCCAATCACACCCTCTTAGGTCCAACCTAATTTTTTCAAGGATGCCAAAGCAAAACTTTTAAATCCTCAGCATACAATAGAATGTTTGAATAGAGCAGTTTTCATTTTTGTAATGTCATTTGTGTGTTCATATATACATGTCTTTAAGGCATGCTCAGTCTTACCAACATAAAATGCTAAACATTCAGTGCAGTAAGTAAGATATATGACTCTTGAGGTAGCGTGGTCGCCAACCTGAAATGTTATCCTGCTATTCATAGTTGAGACAGGCTCAACTTACAGATCCTGTGTTGCAAAGCTTGAGAGGGATGGCTAAGGGGTCACCTGAGGCTCAAGGAAGAAGGGAGTCTGTATACTGGAACAAAGGTTTGTTGTATAGAGAGTGGACTTTTGGAGGTGGGCTGGAAGGTGAAGTAATGTGGCAGTTAGTAGTGCCTGGAGCTTACTGTCTGCCACTCTTAGCCATAGCACATGACATTCCTTTCTCAGTTCATAAGGGCATAAGACATACTAAGAGACACATTATGCTAAATTTCCATTAGCCCGGGATTGCAAGGGATGTGGAAGGATGGCATGGCGGAGGTTGCTGATGAGTCTTTGCTTAATTTGTCTATTCACACTACACCCTCTTCGGGAGCTGACAACGTGAACAAAGTTTTTTTGGCAACTTTGATAGACATTCAAAGTTCTTTGAAGTTTCTAATGGCGAAAGCTAGTGGACCTGACACTGTCTTGCAAACATCGAGCCCAGCTGAATCCCTTCATGAGTTTGACACAGTTATCGACTTAGGTAGTCCAACGCCAAACGGAAGCGGACGTGGAGCAAAGAATCAACGTTTGCCTTTTCCCGTCCGTGAAGCTGCTGGCGTTAGTTGTGAACAGTTACTCAGTCGAAGTGAGAATCCGTTCAGCACATCCAATCGTTGTCATGAAGAAGTTAACCATGGATTACTTACCAGTCAACGCGAGCAACTATTGAAGCTGCTCAAAAGGTATAAATCTTTACATTTAGAAAACTGCTATTTTGCTCACTGTATAGAACTTGGCATAGTCCCTAAGGGACTGCGGTTTTTTAAATGCCCGAATGGGGTTGGTTTGGGCAATCCGATGTTTAACACTCTGGTTTCTTTCTTCAATGAAGCTGGTTTAAATTTTCTCAAACTACTGATTGACAATAACATTCAAAAAATGGGACTGTTAAAAAATGAGATTATCAACATCGAGGCTAATGTCAAAAGCAAGCTTACTTCTGATAGCTTTAATTTACTTTTTCAAAGCTTGTCTCAGGAGGTTAATCTACATTCGGTAGAGGTTACCAACAGGAAACATATGAAACTGAGGCGTGATATTGCCTCTTATAAAAACAAAACTGCTTATGACAATTTCGCCTTGAATATTCGTGGCAACAATCCTAGGGGACAGAGTATTAATGTCAGTGACAAACGGGATCAGCGTGCATTTAGCGACGTTGTCATTACTTCCAAGGCTGACTCAGATGCATTGGTCATTAAAAATTTGGATAGTAACACTATTTTGAACAAACCAAATGTAGTATCTAGTTTGTTGGTTGATAATATTTTCACTGATATCAATCAAGGTTGTGGGGTCAGTGATATCAATCGACAAGATTTTTTGACTGGTTCATCACCAGTTAAGACTAACAAAGACAAAAGTGTTAGAAGTAAATTGAGCATTAATTGTAATGATTCAACAGCTAACAGAAAGAACCAGCCTACTACCAGCAATAAAAACACAGTGTTGACTCGTAGTCGCACTTTTTTGGGGTCGAACTCGTCGGGGGACGAGGCATGATGGAACACATTGATTGTTTCAGTGTTTTAAATCTGACTGAACATGTTTTTAGTAGCGCAGAGTTGAATATTTTAAAGTATGGTTTCAATTTGGTACCAAATAGCAGAGCTAACTACAGCAGGACTGTTATTGATGTTAAGAAGTTTGTCAGAAACCTGAATTTATCATACTTGATGCATGATTTGCCTAATTCTAACAAAGCTTTAATCAAACCTTCCAGTTTTACACCTAGGTTGCATCACACTATTAAAGTTTTTGAACAACTGTGCATTGAAGATCTTAGTAAATTGTTAAAAACAAGGGGAAATGGTCATGATAATCTGAACTTTAAGAAAGAAAAGCTTTGGGACATTTAAAAACTTTAAGTAGTCGGTTCAGGTTCATGAAGAGTGATAAAGGCTCGAACATAGTTATTATGGAGCAAGAGATATATCAGGCTAACATGTCAAAAATTTTAGACAACGTGGACGAATACCAACTGGTCACTTTGTTTGACATTCACAAACATTTTCGCTTCATAAATTCTTATTTGTACGATGCTCTTATGTCTGGAGAAATTAGCATTGAATTATATGATTTTTGCGTAGTGCAGGAGCCCAAGATAGGGGTGATTTTTGGAATTCCAAAAACACATAAAGATTTGACGAATCCCCCTCTCAGACCCATAGTTTCCTCACCTCACTCCATTACTGAGGGTATTTCTTTGGCCATAGATGCTGTTTTGGGGCGCCTTTTGAACAACAATCAATCTTTTATAAAAGATTCCTGGCATTTTCTAGAGAAACTAAAGGTTTTTTCTGAGAGTGGAGTTTTTGATCCCAACAAGCATATCATTTTTACTCTTGATGTGGTTTCCCTGTACACGTGCATTCCACATCATGATGGTATTGAGGCTGTGCGCAGTTATTTATTCAGAAAGAAACATTTCACTAATAATGTTATATCCACCATTTGTGGATTAATAGAAGTTGTTCTAGAGAACAATTTCTTTTTGTTTAATAACAAATACTACAAACAAAAAAAAGGTATTGCTATGGGTTCTCCAGCTGCTCCAGCATACGCAAATTTAGTTATGGCCTGGTGGGAGTTAGAAAATATCCCCGCTTTAAAAGAAAAATTTCATATTGATTTTTTCTGCAGATTTATTGATGATTTGATATTCATCATAGAAGGTAATGTTAGTACTGCTGAAGCCTTTATTTCGGATGTCAATTTGTCATCTGATTTTTTAAAATTTACCAAAGGTGAAACTGGCTTGATGGTTAATTTTTTAGACATCTGCTTCTGATGGGACCTCATTGATAACAGATTTCATAGCAAAATTTTTAGGAAGCAAACATTCACCAACGGGTATTTGCACTACCAAAGTGGTCACCCGAGACACATTATTAGAGACATTCCAAGAGGCCAATTCATTAGAGCCAGTCGTATGACTAGCAAAAAAGAAGATTTAGTTCATGAATTTCATTTTATTGCCTCTATGTTTCTACAGAGGGGGTATGATGAACTTTCATTAATTGAAAGTGATAATGAAATTTTTAACAAGCATTCAACTCATTATCCAGCTATTTTGAACAACCCAGCTGGTATTAATGTTGTTTACAAGAGTAATTTAGAAGTTAATAATTTTAAGTTTGATTCAGTATGTTCATTTGAAATGAGCAGGGACATGAACAGCATTAAATCTGTGCTTGAAAGGAACTGGAAGGTCATCCAGGGTAATTCTGATATTGCCCATGTAGTTGGAAGTAAACCGCGTTTTGTTTTTCGCAACACTTACAACATTAAAAAGATGTTACAGTATAACAACTCTAATTCTAATAAGGTTGCGACAGGAAAGAAGGGTATGTTTTGTTGTCAAGGTTGCAGGATTTGTAGATACATCTCAGTAGGTACTAACATTGTAGTTGCCACTAGTGATAGAACATTTGAGGTTCCAGAGTTTGTTAATTGCAGTTCACACGGGGTGGTGTATATTGGCATGTGCACGGCGTGTCCAGCGTTTTATGTGGGAATGACCACTAGAAGTCTGGGCACCCGTATTAAAGAACATCTATACAGTATTAGATGTAAAGACGAAAACAATGCGTTATACAAGCACTCTGTTGTTTGTTCTTTTTTTAAAAAATTTGTTTTCTCTATTTTAGAGGTTTGTAAACCAGATAAATGAACCGGGGATTTTAAAAACTATCTGGAACAAAGGGAGACACTATGGCAGATTAGATTAAATTCTGATAAAGTACCTGGTTTAAATGAGACTATCAACATTAAATGTTTTTTAAAATATCGTAAATTAGCCATTAATAAACAAAATGATTTGTCTTTTTTCTTTGAAATCTGAATACTGTGGTTTTAAATTTTAAATTAATCATTATTTAATTGATTACAATTATGTTGATTGGCAATTTAGGTATGTATTTAAGACACTGACTTTTTTAATGGAGTGTATTCTGATGAAGTCGTGTGATGAAAGCGGTCATTAAAGTTCCTGTATGCTATTTTGCTTTGAACTGTGGTTTGTGTTCGTACAGTTTCCTCTGCCATTCTCTTGGATTTGGATGTGGAAGGATATTGTAGGACTTGTGACCAGTGCCTAAAAGTTGGTGAAGTAAGGGACAAGGCTATGGTTCCATTAATGCCTTTGCCTGTTATCGAAGTGCCATTTCAGAGTGTGGCCCTGGATACTGTGGGACCCCTGAGTACTCCAAGTTCTACAGAAAAGAAATATATCTTGGTGGTAGTAGACTGTGCTACTAGATGTCCTGAAGTGGTGGCTCTGTCATCTGTTGAGGCTTGCCAGAAATCTTCAGCAGAGTAGGTTTTCCACAGGAAATACTGACTGACCGAGGTGCCATCTTCATGTCAGACCTCCTGAATTGTCTGTAGAAGTGTTGTGGAATGACACTTCTAAAGACCACTCCTACCATCCATCTTGTGGAGAGGTTAAACTCCACATTGAAGACTATGCTATGGGCATTTGCACACCAGTTCAAAAGGGAGTGGGGCAAGTATTTGCCCCATCTGTTATTTGTGTACAGGGAAGTACTATAGGAATCTACAGGTTTTTCACCCTTTGTGTTGTTATACTGGCATAGGTTTGGGTGGGCGTTTAGATTTAATTTGAGATGAGTGGGAAGGTGAGTGAATCTCACAAGGAGTCTGTTGTGGCTTATGTTCTCAACTTTCAGACAAGACTTAAGGAGTTCATGGGTTTAGCTCAAGATAACCTAGCAGTGGCCCAATAACAAAAGAAGGTGTGGTATAACAGGAATGCTGAAGCCCAAGAGTATCCTGAGGGGCAGAAGGTAATGGTATTGGTTCCTGTTAGACATAATTTACAAGCAGCTTGGGAAGGACCTCAAAAGGTGGTGAGGAAAATCCAGTGAACTGTATGGTAAATGTGGTCGGTAGGAGACAAGGGCACAGACTGTACCATGTGAATATGATGAAACCTTATCATGACAGGGAGGCCCTAGTACTGAGAATTTATAGTGGATGGCAGGAAGAGTCTGAAAGTAATATGGTAACTGATCTTTTGGGTGAGACTAGGATTTACACCTCTGTGGAAGACATTTACATATTGTGTCAGTTAAGTACTAATTAGGTCCTGGAGATAAAAATGGTATTGCAGGAATTTGGGTATGTTTACAGGGAAACCTGGGTGTACTGACTTGCTGTAGCACCATGTGGACACAGGACCCCAAAAACCTATTTAGCAGGTTCTGTATAGAGTACCTGAGAGAATGAAGCAGACTCTGAAAGAAGAAGTAAGGGAAATGCTAGAATTGGGGGTAATTCAAGAGTCTAATGCTCCTTGGGCTTCTCCAGTAATGATAGTGCCAAAAAAGGATGGTAGCATGAGATTCTGTGTAGACTGCTGGAAATTAAATACTTGCACAGAGTCAGATGCATACCTCATGTTGAGAACAGATGAAGCCCCAGAACAGCTGGATGGGGTTAGGTATTTGCCCCCTATTGATATGACCAAGAGACACTGGCAGGTACCATTGACTTCTACTTCTAGAGGAAGATCAGCCTTTGTAACCCCTTACAGATTGTATGAATTTACCAAGATATCTTTTGGAATGAAAAATTCCCCAGCAATCTTCCAGAGGCTGGTAGACCATATCTTGATAGGAGCAGGGGAATATGCTCTATCATACTTGGATGACATCTCTATTTACAACCATTCCTGGCAGGAACATCTCCAACATGTTAGGGTGGTCTTGAATAGATAAAGAAGGGCAGGATTAACCATTAAACTCAGTAAGTGTCAAGTGGGTATTGCAGATGTCATTTACTTAAGACACAGAGTGGGAAGTGGTAAAATTAGGCCAGAACCTGTCAGGGTGAAAGCTATCCAAGTGTGGCCAGTTCCTGTTACTAAGAAACAAATGAGAGCATTTCTAGGGACAGTGGGGTACTATAGGAAATGTGTGTCCAATTACAGTACCATAGGTGCACCCCTTGCTGATCTAAGAAGAATAAACTGGATAAGGTAGTGTGGACCAAAGACTGTGAACAGGCATTCCAAAACTAAAAGAGATTTTAGGAGGACCCCCCTGTGTTAGCCAGCCCAGATTACAATAAATAATTTATTGTATAGGTGTATGCTTCAAATTATGGGGTAGTGGCTGTAATTAACCAAGTTTCCACAGAAGGAGAAGATCACCCAATTCTATATCTGAGCCACAAACTCCAACTGAGAGAAGAGTGTTATGCAGCCGTGGAGAAAGATTGTTTGGCCGTAGAGTGGGCATTGCAAAAGCTGCAGTCCTATCTTCATGGGAAAAAAAATACTGTACTCACAGATCATAACCCTTTAATATGGCTTAATAGGGGCAGTAAGCAAAATGCCAAATCACTGAGGTGGAGTCTAGGATTACAAGCATATGATATGACCATACAACATCGCAGTGGGGTTAATAATGCCAATGCAAATTGATTGCCCAGGAGAGGAGTGGGTTAATATTCCCAGGTACACCCATTTTTCTGAAGTGTTGGTTTTCAAAGGTCACTTGAAAATTGTGCTTGAGTCATAAGGGGGGGGGGGGGGCAGAAATGTGAAGAAAATGAAAACACTTTCATCTGTGTTAGCATGTCTGGTCAGAGAATTGTGTATATTCTCAAATTAACTTGTATTGTATGCCAGCATGTCTAATTGTAAAAATGTAAATAAGTTTTTAAAATGTTGGGTATCTCCCTATTTATATAACATGTTTAAATAATATGTCAGTGTTTTTGGTACATTTCTAGTTGCACGTTTGTGAGGAAGATTCTAAAGTACAAACTGTCTGTGGAGAATCAGCTGATCAGTAGGTGATGTCATTAGAATGTTTATAGTTGCTATGCGATTATTTGAACAGCTGATTGACAGGAAAAAGAGCTTTTTCAAACAGCTGACTGTTATTTTTAAAATAGGCAGTTGAGACTATTAACCTGGAATATAAAAGAGACTGCTAAAGTCAGTTGTGGGCAGTTAGTTAAGAGCAGTAGTTAGTGAAGAGTTACAGTCAGTTACAGTGCTGTGCAGAAGATACCAGGAAAAAGGACTCACCAAAAACTGTAAGCCTGCCTTTGCCTTGCTGTTATGTTTTAGATTAGATCAAGGACAGCATTCTCTAATTTAGTTATTTAGATAGAGTTTTTCTAAGATAATGGACTTCTATCTTACAGTTTAATTTTATATTTCTGGTGATTCAATCCTGGTGTTTACTGAAAGTTATTGATTTGCATTTATGTATTCATTTTATTCATTAAATATTTTTCATTACTTTACATTATGGCTGGACAATCAGTGTGTTCTTTAGAGATTAGATAGTGTTTATACCTGTTTGATACTCCCCAGGTCACATTGAATGCCTGGCTGCTTCTGGTCATGGCTAGCATTTATTTGATATATCACGTTTAATAATTGATCACCGTTTAAAGGGTGTGTAGACCTGTCTAACTCTGGTGGCAGTGTTACCATTTGTATTGGGGAGGAGACACCGCTGGAAATCTGTGTCAGGCTTCCCATAACTGTGAGTGAGTCAGAGGTCTTAAACTGGAACATATTGCTCTGAAGTGTATTATAAGGGATTACATTTGGGGTGGACAGAGGTATATAGTACAGTCCTAGGAAAAAAGAGCATGTTCCTGTTGTGCTCTTAAGTGAAATTGTGGAATTTTACACTTGTGTGTTCTGTGCTATGGTGTTTTCTGTGATGCTCCCACACTGAAGTCAGTGGTGAGGATTGAGGCTCCTTAATTACTGATCCAGGATTTAAGTAGGGGATGTCACATCATTGTTGGCAGTCAGGTGGGATAGTAGTCAGATGTCACAACTGGTATAATGGGGTTAGGGTTGGATAACAAAATGATAGATACCAAACTCTATTTGCTGGTTTAATACATACTCTTCTAGATACAAATCAATCCTTTGATTTTCTATATGTATTTGATTTTTAGAACAGGGGTATAAGTATCTACATCATGCAAAAGTTCCAACATGGCGTTAGAATAATTCTGTGCATCATAAATGACCATCCCACCCCTTTATCTGGTTGCACAAGGCATATGGTTTTATCAGCACACAATTCTTCAAGTAGAAGTTTTTCTGCCTTAGATAAATTGGAACCAACATATTTTTATTGGTGCAGGATTTGCATACAAATTTTTGAATTGCTCAAATAAAAGAATTGTTCAAAATAACCTGAAATAATATTTCTAATTCCTGACTCAAGTTACCTAGGAATATTTCCTTAATCCAGTCCCATCTCTTTACCGCATTCAACCCTTTCTGCCCTTGCTTTTAGTCCTTTTTAATTTAATTGCATTTTTCAAACTGTGTGGTCTAATATCGCTACATACTCAAGTGTGCTAGCTTGCACTGCATGTGAATTGTTTTTACTACTGTTTTTGCTACTTTTCTGTAAAAAAAAAAAAAAAAACTGTAAGCCTGTTTCCTACCTTTCCTGTAACTAGTGTTCCAGATACAGATTTGCTGTATCCACGACTGTTTGTAAGCTTCTGAGCCCCCCCCCCCAAGCCTTTCTGTGTCGGAGGGAAGCCTTCTAGCTTATCAGTGGGAGTGGTAAGCATTACATAACCTGTCTACCACATAAGGAGTGGTTCTGGCCCAGAATTTGTAGTTATTGGCCGTTTGGGCAATCTTCCATCGCTCTCAACTTTCTGATTTGAAAGCCTGCATTTTCAATTGTTTCTGTCCTGTAACTCGTCTAGTGCAGATACAGATTCTTAGTTTTAGCACTTAAATCAGCACTTGTTCAGAACGTGTAAGCACTAAATAAGCTACTAATTACTATAGCACTCAATCTTCCTCATTACCTAGAGGAAAACAGTTTTTGTACTTACTTTTCTCACTGGCGTTGAGAAAAAAATGCTCTTGTACTCACTTTCCTCACTTATCCAGAGGAAAATAGTTTTTATTCAGGCATGTCCAAGGGTCAGCTTCCAGTGTTCTCCCCTGTCTATCTGATGAATCTGGGCATCTTGAGGCAATGTAGAAATTGCCTCATGTACACAGACAACCCTCTCCTCCTACCACCCAACACTACAGCCTGTGAGAGATGCACTTATCTAGCCAAACTGGAGGTAAATCTCTCTCCAACCAAGACTGAACCTGACAGTCATGAGGAGAAGGTAAACATTTGCACCACACCACACTCATCACATAGTCTCACTATGTCTACACCACCAAAATCCACACATAGAAACTTCAAAAACATTTGCGGAGGCTCTCAATAATAATCTGCCTAAGCAACAGGGACCTCCAAAGCAGAAACATGAGCAACCTCCATTCCCCAACACAACCCAAATGACACATAGCCCACAGACTCAGTGTGCCACTCAAACACAGCCAATAAGGCAAAACAACATACCAAACACACTAGTCATAGGGGATTCTATAGTCAGGCACACTGATGTCCCACTCACCAGGATAAACAAGGAGAAGGTTACTGTCAGCTGCCTGTCGGGTGCCAGGATTTGCCACATAACCCACGCACTCAGGTCACTCCACAACAAATACAAATATGACTCTCTCATTGTCCATGTTGGTGTGAATGACCTGAGACGTACCTCCCTGGACTACATGAAAAGAGACATGGAAGAGCTTTCCGATCTTGTAGACCAGGCAGGTATAACCCTTGCCCTGAGTAGCATTCTGCCATCGCCCAGAATGATACCACAGTACAAGGACAAAATGATTGACTTCAACAATTGGCTAAGCTTCTGGTGTCATTCTAAGGGGATCCAGTATCTGTCTGCTTGGGATGACATGGTCAACAGACCACAATGCTTTGCCACAGATGGCCTGCACCTGTCACCCCTGGGATTCCAGATACTGGCTAAGGCTCTTGCTGCCCCTATAGTGCCTTTTTTAGGCAGGGTTCAAGTAACAAATTCACCACCATAACAGGAACAAGCAAGCAAAAACTGAGGGTAATGCTACTTAATGCTAGAAGTCTAAATTTCAAAATGCACTCACTCGAGGCACTCCTTAAAATGGAGAACATTGATATCTGTGCAGTGACTGAGACCTGATTCAAGGCTCCAGAGAGCACACCTGCACTACCAGGCTATAACTCATACCACACTTTTCGGCCATATATCTTGGACCGAAACAGCAAAGGTGGGGGTGTGTCCATATTCATTATATATGAATATACACCTCCAGGCTAGTTGCTCAGCATAATGCATCCGAGGTTATCCAAGTGCAACTAACTCTTGGCAAAACTGCAATCCAAATTGTAGCTTGCTACAGATTCCCCACCATGCCCCAGGATTCTCACTCCTCTTTTCTTGATGTACTGGAAAATATTAGGGTTCAACCAAACACTCTAATAATGGAAGACTTCAACTACCCCACCATTAACTGGGAAAACTACTCATGTACCAACTCCTTAGTGCAACGCTTTCTGGAATTCATAAACTCCAATGCCCTAGATCAACTTATCCACACCCCCACCAGGGGCAACAATATCCCAGACCTAGTCATTACCAACATGAGTGACCGGTGTTCCACACCTGAAGTCAACTCCTCATTGGTCCGATCCGACCATAAGCTAATCACCCTTGATATCCACATCCCACCCCCACCCCCCATTAAGGAAACCACAGTAAAAAAATTCTCCAAAGCCAACTTCATGCTTCTTAAGACAGAAGTAGTGAACATCATGACACCCATGCAGATGGACAATACAGTTACAACTGCTGAATCCTGCACAAATGCACTCTATAAGCACTTACATGAGTGCATGGATTGTGCTATCCCAAACAGAACCAAGATGCTATCCTCCAAAAAAAGGAAGACAATCTGGTGGTCCCCTGCCATAAACAAACTGTACAACAGAAGGAAGAAACTGTTGCAAAAGAGAGTAAAATCCCATGAGTGGAGGAGCTCTCTGGTCAGCCTCATTAAGAAGCTGAGATCTCTTATAAAATCCTCCAAAGCTAGATACGAAAATAAAATCGCCACTAATTCCAAGAACAACCACAAAGCATTCTATAGCTATGTCAAGAATCTCAGTGGCAACACCCAGATCTGCACTGAGTTACAGCACAAAGGAACAGAAATTACAGAACCAACTGATATTGCCAACATCCTGGCAGATGGGTTCAGTGCTACCTTTACCCCACCCCCCACCCCCTAAAGGGCCCATATCTATACAGGAAGAATGCAGAGTCCCTGTAATCACAACTACGCAGGTGAAAGCTGCACTCTCTAAAGCCAAAAACACAGCATCCATGGGACCAGACAACATCCCAGGCTGCGTTTTACACGAACTTCAGAATGAACTGGCTCCTTACTTAAGCACCATGTTCAATAATAGCCTCGCATCAGGCTTTGTGCCCACTGAATGGCACACAGCAACAGTTATCCCACTCCACAAAGGGGGAGCCACCACTGATCCCGGGAACTATAGACCTATTAGCCTGATGAGCCTGGTCTGCAAGGCCATGGAACGTATCATCATGGAACTCATAAACAAAGACATTGGTAACCACCAAACTCTGGATCCCACCCAGTTCGGGTTTGTGAAAGGCAGATCATGCCTCCTGAACCTGATCAACTTCTTTGAGGCAGTCACCAAAGCCGTAGATGAGGGTAAGGTGGTTCACGCAGCCTACCTTGACCTCACCAAGACTTTCTACACCATCCCCCATTCTGGAATTATAGCTAAACTCAATAAACTAGGCATAAATCCCTACATCACAAGATGGGTTGCCAACTGGCTCACTGACAGAACCCACACTGTAAAAGTTGCAGACTCCAAATATGACCTCAAACCAGTGACAAGTGGAGTACCACAGGGTTCCGTCCTGGGACCGCTCCTGTTTGGTATCTACTTCTCTGAAGTACAGGCTAACACAGAAGGCCTCTGGCTAACGAAGTTCACAGATGACTGCAAACTAGGAGCCATAGTCAAGTCCGCAAATGATGTGAACATCCTACAGAAGGGCATCTCTGAGACAGATGCCTGGTGTCAGAGCCATGACCTCAAGCTCAATGCCAAAAAGTGCAGTGTCATCCCCTTTGGTAAAAACTCTGTACCCATGAACTACCACATAGGCAGCAATCTACTTAACACCAAATGCGTGATAAGAGACCTTGGGACCCAGGTGGGCAGTAGTCTCTCCTTTGATAGTCACATCGCCACAGTAGTCAGGAAGTCCTTCTACATGGCACACTTCATCATAAAAGGGTTCTCATCCAGGAAAAAAGAGGTCATCGTTCCCCTCCACTCGACACTCATTAGACCCATTATAGAGTACAACGCCCCTTTTGGAATGTACCTCACAAGACATCTACAGCAGCTAGAAAGGCCACAGAAGTACCTCACAAAGAGGATTACTGGACTCAAACAAATGCCCTACACTGACCATCTCAAAAAACTCCAGCTTTACTCCATAGCATATCGCCTACTCCGAGGTGATCTCTGCCTAACATATAAAGCTGTGTCAAACCCAGAGCTGTTGGACATGCTACACCTAAAGAAATCCCAATCCCTCCGAACTACATGCTCTAGGGACCTAAACCTTGACACCACAATAAACAGTACATGCTGGAGGGATAGATTCCTATCCTAGAGACTTCCCATACTTTGGAACAGGCTACCCATCTATGTAAAGAAAAGTTCTTCATTAGCACTCTTCAAAAAAAATCTTGATGAGTGGATGAGAAATAGGAAATACACCCCGGGGATCACTTCTGTGTCTCTGCCCGACAGTGGCACAGGAAAATAACTTTCTTGGGTGGCGTCAGCCAGGGAACCTTGTTGACTAGGCTTACGTAGGCCCTTGGGCCGATAGCCTAGTACCTACCTATGAACCTATGAACCTATGAACCTATGACCTTATAATGATCTTGTGCACTAATTCTAGTCCATATTTATCAAACAAGCCAATGACTTCAGTAACATTCTCTTCATTGTAAGACAAACCAAATGGAAATTTGTACAGGCTTAATCCTTGGGGAACAATATTTAAATTAATACATTGTCTTAATAACTATTTTCTATCTGTGTACTTTTAAACTTAAAAAGGCATTTCTCAAACTGAAACATAACATCTCTTAAAGTAGAACTAACACTCTCTTTAACACCAAGGCTGGCTGCATTGTGTACACCATTAACAGTATGAAACACAAAAGTTTTGTCTAAAAGAGTCTTAAAATTAATTTTAGCATTGTTCTTGTTGTTTCCAGACATTTTAGAGCCCGACTGCTCAGGTATATGACACATAAACTCAGTAGTTTGAACAAAAACAGTACCTGCAGCCTATGCATACATCCATGGCTATTGTGACAGGAGGTCCTCATTTGCAGCTGCTCCAGTTTCCCATTTAGGAGAAGAAATATCAGTACTCAATACAGGCTGAGAAGATCCGGCTCTAAAAGTTTCTATTTAGATCCAAAACTGCTGTTTCTACTCTGTTTAAATTTTCAGCAGCATGTACAGAAGTCAGCAGTGGACAGGAGGCTGCCACATCCCCTTTTTGTAAGAAACCTCTGACCTCTCTCTCTCTCTCTCTCTCTCTTTTCTGATTGGTTGAACAGCTCAGTCAGTTGAGTAAGTTCGGAAATGTCTGGATAATTGTACAAAAGAACCTTGGGGGTCCTTGTGAAGATCTTATACATCTGAGAGAGTTGTGGTAGCAGATTAGAGCATATTCTTTAGTTCCACCTGGTTTAAGTGACAGCCTCTCTATGCAGAGTGCATTAACATTATGATCACACTATGTTTAAAGTTACAAATGTGTGACTATTCTGTTTGTCATTTTTTTTTTTTTTAGTTTTAGAAGTATATTTTTTGAACTTTGCAACATTCAGAAAAGGTTTACCTCCTTAAAAGGTAAAAAGGAATACTATTTTGAGGAGGTGTGCTGTTGGTCATTGGTTTTCATTGGCTGGTGAAACAAGGATGTGATGCCTAAATCGGTTTTAAATAGTGCATTTTTGTTAGTGTTATCAGATTATGAAGAAGTGTTTGCTATAATCTGATGAAAGCCCTTAATCTGTGATTGTAATAAAATTTTGGAGCAACACTGTGTGGCTCTGTTCTGCATCTTTCCAACTTTTAAGCATAGACAATACTCCACTTCAAAATGAAAATGTTGTTAGAGACCTTGGAATATGCATGGTTGATAGTTCTTCCGTGTGATGGCTGCAGTCAGAAAGTTCTTCTGCTTACAGCAGCTAATTGCCCAAGGAATATCATCCAGATCTAAAGAGCTCAGTCATTACTTATATTGACCAGAAATTATGTCATTTATTGAGTAAAATGTCCTGTTCAGGATGCACTTCACTAGACATCAAACAACTAGACAAACCCCTAAATATGAAGACCACTGTCCTAAAAACCCTAAGCTATCAAGAAAGACTGGAAGCACTGTCCCTTTTTTCATTATCTATAGACTCCTGATACGGCAGCTATGCCTTGCCCTCTGTACCATTAAGGATCCAGTGGTCCTGGATCTGCACAAATCCCATAGTCTCACTAGCATCATAACCAAGGACCTAAATCTTCACCAACAGATAAATAAAACCCTGTGGAGAGATGGGTTAATCATGCATTGCCTTATTCACCTCTAGAACAGATATCACCTGCAGACAAGGCAGTGAGAGCACACAACCTTCCTTCAGATAAAGTCATGAACGAGTGGATAAGTAATCACAAATATACCCCTGGGCCAGCCCTCATTCAGAAACGGGGGTAAATTCTAATGATGGGCATTGGCAAAGGTTAAACTGTGTAGAAATACCTAGTCAGGTGTTATACATTCTTCCAGAAATTATGCAATGAACATTAATGAACTGACATGAAAAAGAAGGCAGCTTTAATGGCTAGAGATTTTAGTCCGTCATTGTCACTTGTTCCATGCTTCAGCATGTTATCTGAATTCTAAAGCAAAAATGACAAATAACATCATATAATACCTTACAGACTTAAACAGAGTTAAATCTTACATATACAATAAGGCCAAATACCCAAAGGAAATATGTGACTTCCACTAATTAGGTACAAACAAAATGCACTCATGGTAAGACTGTATTCTTCCACAGGGAATACATGGGAAAAATAATGTCTGTACATAGATATTGTTTTAGGTTATTGCATGACACTATGATAAGGTCATCATATTGACTTGAACAAATTCACACAGTTAACTATTTGGAGTTTTAATAATTTTTAAAAGTGCCTTGAGAAGATGAAGGCTTAGGGATGTGGAGGTATATAGTGAAAAAATACTTTACAAAATATACCACACCAGATTCATCACTCCTAGCGTAACAGAATACTGTGAAAATGTCAAGAAAAAGGACAAATCTTATAACAGATTAAATGCAAGAAAAAGGAAAAGGGATATTGTTGAAGGCAACTAACTGGAAAATTAAATAAGAGAACCGGGAAAATATTTTTTATATTAGGATCTAAACGAATAAAGCAAACAAACAGGAATATAAGAAAACTAGCTGTACAGCTATTGATAATATCTTAGGTTATGTTAAGGTGGCAATTCTAAACTAATAATTCATTTGAGAGTAAAAATCAAGTGGTTTAGTCATTAATAAAGTAATAAATCATTAAAGTGTCATTAATAGAAAACCTATCAGGGTATGGATTCTAGGAAAAAGACATTAGAGTAAATAGAGGACAATAAGTAGGAGTTTCTATACTTTATTTCTGCATTCAGTGTAAAACAACGTGCATTTTAAATTATGGGAAAATCAAATATTTGATGTAAATTGCTACATTGAATGTAATCTATACTGTCCCAGCTCAGTAAAATGAACAGCACCCAAATATTTTACAATATTTGTTGTGATGCAAGATCACAGTGTATGAGATAACTTTTTCTCCCTATATAGGATTTTGTCTTTTCCTCACAGCTGTACAATCCCAGAGTTAATACACTTACGTAAGGTGATGTTGGGATTATGCCCACCCTATGTTGCGTAAGTTGGAAAGGGGGCGTGGTCCACTAGAAATAAAAACAGTTGTTTATAATGTCACCTGCAGGTTCAGTGAATGTGTATTTCAACAAGTTCAAGTTGTCAAGTTAGTAGTTGGTTCCTTTTGCATCAATTTCTCATAGATTGGAACAGGTGACAATCCCTAGACATTTAGATTACAGTTTTAAACCAAATACAATGACATTCCTTTTTCCTTGAAAAATGTCACTAAAAAGTAAAATGTGGACTGAATGAGTACTGGCAAAACATTACATTTCATAGAAGTTCACAAAATAAACTGATACCCAAAGTAGCAATGGATGCACAATACAATGAAAGTCAGCCTCCACGATAAAAACTCTTCTTTAATAGACCAAGCAAAACAGGTTTTGCTTGGTCTATTAAAGAACAGTTTTTATCATGGACGCTGACTTTCATTGTATTGTGCATCCATTGCTACTTTGGGTATCAGTTTATTTTGTGTATTTCTGCAGTCGGTAGCTGACACCGTGAGTTTTACATTTCATAGAAGTTAGCATTTTAGATCAGAATATTCATTCATCATAACTTGTACTTCTTATATTTACTTATGTTGTAATTTTGATTATATATAGCTGCACTGAAATTATAACAGAATAATAGCAATGAAGAGAATTTACATTTCAGATTTACTGGTATAATTTCAAGAATTTCGTCTTCAGAAAAATAATTTTCATTAACATCAATCTAAGTCTGTGACTTTAAAACAAGAATAAAACTTAGGTAAGTCGATCTCTAAGTTTCTAGTGCTGGCTGCTTTAGTTGAATGTGACATTTCTTATCAATTTATCTAACTGGATCCATTTTCTTGTATTCCTGCATTTGAAAGGCAATGGTGCTTATATATTTTATACAGAAAACCACTGGTAATTGCGTATTTTTATGCAAAATGCTAATGGTGTGTTTACGTATTTTTTGTATCAAAGAAGCAACTATAAGGATTAGGCTACCAAAAGATATGGACACATAGGTGATATTGCTTAGTAAATTTATTTGAATGATTTTTAATTCCATCTGTCAGCTTCTGGATCCTTTATTTATGTGCTTGTCTGGTAGGTTTCATGAAATACGAAGGTACCTATCGTGCTTCAGAAGCTATAAAGTTCAGGGGGAGGAGTCAAAATGGCAGAAGAGCAACAGCTTCTTTGGTGTGCTCTACAGTTAATCATTTAAAATTAAGAGAAGAGGGGGGAAGATGTGTGGACAACTTACATTTCAAAGAAGTAATATTTTACTCAACTTTTCTCACAACATCTACACAAAAAATATCAGATGAATTCATCAAAATCTTTTTTTTTGAGATATGAACAAAATAAATTCATAGGTTTTAGCCTCTCTTCAAGAACTAACTGTTAAAATTAACAACTTCCAGTCAAAACTTGACATATGCAGAAAAACATTTACAAGCTGCTTATAAATGAAGTTGAGGAACATACAAAATGAGAATATTTGGATTTCCTGAAAAATTATTGGGAGAAAACATGGTTTTATTTCTTAAATCATGGTAACCTCAAATACCAGAGCTACATGAAGGTTTGTCCTTTGGACTTCAGAGGCAACACATCAATAAACTGGAAAATGCACTCCTACCAACCCAAATGCTGCTACAAGATCCATGTGGTAAAATATCTCTTTTTAGACAAAGAACTTATGTTAAAATCTGTATGATCAAAATCTGCACTAAAAACTAGGTCAGAGCATTATAGGATTTGACAATGACTACACAGCTAACATTAGAGAAAAAGAAGGAAATTCTAGCCAACTACTAAACTTCTTAAAATAACATCAAGTCACAACTTTTATTTCTAACAAGGCTCAAAATATTTCATTCCACAGGTTAAAGGCTTTTCAATACAGTTCATAAAGTTAAACATTTTGTCTCTTCCCTTAATCTAACTACATCTTCACAAGGATAGATTGATTTCTTTATGACTAAAATGAAAAGCCAGTCAGAAAAATACAATAGAAATGGTAACTCACACAACAAACAAAAAACATTTTCTGATCAAAATGGCATGTCTAAAGAAAAGATGAAAACATAAAGCTATATTTGTTATATCTTTCTGAAGTCACTAATTAAATGTTTGCTACCAATAATGTAGCTAGAAGAAAGGAAAATGGAATGAATGACAAGTAAATTAATTAATGTATTTACTCTTACAGGAAATTTTGAGGTAAGAAGTAACTTTATTTACTTAAGAAACAAATAGCAAAGTTTAGAACAAGTAATATAGTATTAATCATTTACTAATGCAGTAGCCATAATATTTCAGCCAAGAAACTTTAACTATCCATTCACTGGGTTGCTTGTCCATGGTAAATCATCTTGGCAAAGAAAAAGAAGAGAAAAGAACCTTTACTAATAAGTTAATTATTAATTGTGTGAAGGGACAATAACCAATACAATTGAAGGGACAGAGTTAACTGATTTCTATTATGCATTTTATAAACTATGTATATATTGATTCAGCAATAAATATGAGGAAACATGCAAGTTCAACCTAAAAGTAGCACATGCTGGACTTGTAATAAAAGTAGACACTGAAATCCAGCAAAATTACATTAAAATGTATAACATATATCTATTGAAGTAGGCTTACAATGTGAAAAAAACACCAGAACTTATTACAGTCAATGGAGTTTTGAAGTTCAATAATGTATTACAGAAATGTTTTGAATTCAATGTATGATGGTGATATATTCATATATGATCTCTACAGAAAGTTGTAGTTTATTGTAGCAATCACTATATTAAATAGCTAAGGATTTGTGAAACATTGGTTCTTCTTCATAACATCTCATTGAGCTGCTGTATATATTTGTGTGTTTTCAGCAGCATATTTATATAATTGTAGGGTATTTCTTCAAAATGTTTTCTATAAATACATATACTGTTTCATCTGTTAAATAATATCTAAATTAATTTATCACATCATATCTGAAAGCTGAACTCTTTATTATTTTTTGAAATGTACATATTTATCTATTTATATATATAACAGCAAAGGTATAATTGCATAATATCAGATTAATAGAAATTACGATCTACAAGAGGTGAGAAATATATGTTTCTTTAATAATTAAATGATGTAAAATGGCACTAATCCTCAATTGACATGTTGTACAAATATGACTTGGTTATATCAAACATGTTTAATTGATTAGTTCATGTAGCAAGATGTAAGGAATATAACACAGTTCAAATATAAATGTGTATGTAGATCTATATTTATGAAATTGTGAATGAATGATTAGCTAACATATACATTTTTGGTAGAATGATAACCTTTTTTTACAGTGGTTAATTGAAAACTGATATTAATATATGGAAGAAAATCATTATAAAAGTTAGTTTAATTTTATTTTTATTTATATTTATCTCTTTTGACTGCAGATTATACACAGTAGGAATCTACATTAAATTTAATAATTACTTCATTGAATAAGATAGGTTAGTGAAATTAGAATAACTGGGAAAAAAATTTGATTGAACTAGGGATCATAATGGATTCCATAGATAGTGTACAGTGTTTTAATGTTTTTTGTTTATTAAAAATGTATTAGTTCTACAAAACAACTTAACATGCATATTATTGAGTTAAAATATTCAAATTCATTAATAATTGTCAGATAATTTGCTTATTTGAAAGAAGGAGGAAATTGGCGAGAACAAGGAATGCAGGAGAGATTAAATTACATAGTAAAGATTTTAAAAAATACATATAACTACTTAACAAAATTAAGTAAGTACTTAACTCTTATCAAAATGTATATAAAATCTGTCTCTAAATGTTATTGGTCTAAGTATTCAAAGTAAAGAGCAAATCTGAACAAATATCTTTCAGTCAACAAAGCTGAAATAGTCTTTCTTCAAAACACGCACATTAGAACAGAAGATAGAAATACATTTAGATTGTCAAATTATGAAATTCTGCGTTAATCAACTTATAAATCCAAAAGAAGAGGAACAATGATTCTCCGGAAGGAAAACACAGTTATGCAAAATTTGTATTAAGAAAAGATGATCAAAATGGACTATTTACAATGATTATAATAGAATTTAATGAAAGAATATGGACTTTCACAAACATATATTGGCTCCCAAGGATGGGAATCAAAAAAGCAAGAACTCATTTAAATAACATTGTAAACAGTATGGTGGGAAATGAAATAATAGATGGGGATTTCAACTGCATTTTGGAGAAATCTGAAACTTGCACTTCTAAAAATCCAAATATTTCAGCATCTGCAAAATTACTAAAAATGTTAGAAAATTTAACTATGGTTGATTATTTCCTGTAAGAGATTCTCATGACTTAAACTTCTCTTACTGTTCTCATGTGTTTGGTACACATTCTAAAACTGACATTTTATATCTCAAGAAGATAGTTCCAAAGTTTTAAAATACAGAATTATATAATGTCTCATATCTGATCTTAATGCCATTAACGTAAAAGTTGATTATAAAAGTTGCCGTTTATAATCAATGTTATACATAACTAAGTTAGAAGAATTTAATTCAAATGTGATTTGGATACCAATCTCAAAAAAGGGACAGATATACTAATATTATGGGACTCTTCCAAGGCTTTCTTATATAAGAGCATAATGTTTTGATATGATAAGAAAAAGAAACAGTGGGGCAAAGACATTAAAAAGATACAAGATGTAATCCAAATAATTAAAACAGACTTTAAAAAAGGTAAAAATTCTTTATTGCATCAAATTGAAAATTGAAAATCCTAATAAAAAGTATTTTTAGCTGTAGAGAAACTCAAAAATGTAAATTATGCAATGACTGCTCGAGGTATGTATATTATTATAAGAAAATCTAGAATACAGTCTAAAAAATCATATATTACAGATATTTGAATGGTAAAATCAATAAACTTATGACAGATATTGAAGACAATCTATGTGAATTTAAATCATATTATAAAAAAAATTAATAACTCAAACAAAAATGCACTACCTAATGATTTACAAAATATACATTTTTAGATGCATTAGAAATACCCAAGATATTTAAAGCAGAAAATGACAATATTAATAAAACCATATCTTTGGGCAAAATTAAGCAAAAATTAAATTATTAAAATTAAACAAAAGGCAGTATTTATTTAATACTACATTAGTTACTATTCTATCTAACTATATTAAGCCCCACATTATGAAAATATTCTTTAGTATCTCCTATACCCAAACTAATAGTGATGTATCTTTATACTCTGCTTATAAGCCAATATCTCGATTGCAAAACTTATAACACACTAAAAGAAGGCAAGAAATAAGCAGACATAGGATGGGAGAAAGTCATAACACAGGTGGCCTTCCATCACTGCTTTATACAAAATTTACAAGCACCTCCATGCATTTGTCACACAACTAGGTGACACTGGGAAAAGAGAACACTGATGTCCTTGTCTCACAATATTAGTTTACTAATCTCAAGTTAAATAAATATCCCGCAAAGTGTTAAGGGGTGTCATAAACAGAATAAAAAAATAGCCTGAAAGTGTAGTACCCTATTAGTTTGGGAAATACCAGGAACAATACAAAGAACAGGAACCCTTCATCTATTACATTCTACCATACCTCTCACTTTATTTGGTCCAGAATTATTGACAAAGCCAAACATAACCAGGGAACAAAGGCCCAAAATCAGGTATAATCTTTAAATTACTGTCCTCATTGATTTACCAGAAAAGTAAACATTTTACAAGATACAAAATAAAAATATGAGGCAACATCACTGAGGTTCAGAAAAATTCTGGACAGCTGAAAGGTATGTATTGTACTGACAGGCAAGAGCATCTGGGCTAACAGCCCTTTTTAGTGAAGGTAAGGAAAGAAAGATGCCACATAGATAAGTGCACACAACACAGGTATATTATCCATGTACAAAAGCACAAATACACACTGCAAGCCAAAATGTGTAAAGATCAACATGACAGTAGCTGATAAAGGTAGAATAACAGTCAACTTAGGAGCTCAGCATGACCCGACAAGTATGGAACATAAATGAATAATTACCGAATAAGACTGAAGATATATGAATTATATAATACAGATTAGGTTACACTAGTCATATAGTACATCCAAAAGATGCAGTGATGGACACAGTCAGAGTCTCATAATGAAGAAATGTTATGTACTTAATAAAATTGCTGTAAGTATTTTATAGTTTGCAAGTCAAAAACTTAAGTAACAACAGGGTAAAATTTCAAAGAAAAAATGGGAGCAGGCCCAGTAATTATAACAGAGGGCTGAAAGGCAAACAAGTGCTGTTAGTAATATGAGATTAACTGTTAAACTACCTACCTTAAATGGAGCTGTGATACCTGAGGACATTTATCCTAGTTCCATCAGAATATTTTAGCCAAAGACATAAATTAAAGCTTGGGCTTATGCAAAATATTACTTTTTCTATAGTGTACAAATAATTTTAAAGGATGCTCTTCTTGTTACTTGAAATATAAATTGATCAGAGGACAGAGCCTAGATGGCCAACTGAGAGCAGTAGTATAATAATATAGGAAAATTTTATGATTTTCAAGTTTAAAACATCAGAAATCTATAGATAAACTACTAAACTACTTAAATATCAATTTTGGTGGAGATATACAAAAATTTTCCTGTCAAGTAACTTGGAGATATATTGAGTCACTGAATATGAACAACACAAGGAATTCTCACTCAGATGCTGCTTTGAAAAAAGAACTGCAATTGATGACATCTGCCTTGCAGGAACTATCGTTGACGATGGATGGCTTTAAACATTACTTAGAAAACCTCAAATTAAATTCTCAAAAACAGACTGATACTCTTAAGGAACTATTACAGAAACGCCATGCAAAAATAACAAATATAGAGACTTCTCTAAATGACATTGAAAAGAGACTCAAAGAAGAAGAATTCCAAAAAGAATTTCTGCTTAAACAGAACACTTGGCTGCTTAATAAAGTAGATGACTTAGAAAACAGGGAAAGGAGAAATAACATAAGGATCTTTGGTCTGCTAAAAAACACTGAAGGTGAAGACATTATTTCATTCTTAACAACCTGGATTCCTGAATTTTTAGACTTGAAAGAGGGACTTTCATTTGGAATTGAAAGGGCACATAGAGCACTGAGAAAACTTGCTTCTAACTCAACAAATATTCCACACAGATCCATAGTTATAACATTTCTTTCATTTATGGACAAGGAACTAATAGTAAAATCTGCTTGGAGAAAATCACCTTTAAAAATACAATCAAAGCCTAATAAGATTTGACAATGATTATTCTTCCAGAATACTAGAACAAAGAAAAAAAGTCTGGCCAATAATAAAACTGTTGAAACAAAACAACATTAAAGCACAGCTGGCCTTTCCAGTCAAGATAAAAATACCTTTTGTCAATGACATGAGAACTTTTAATGACTTAGAATAAGCTACTATATTCATCAAAAACAACAACATAGTGTCTATCCCAGAAGAAATGGAATGGATGGCCCCTACTCTTAAAAGAATAAAAGAAACAAATCCTTGGACTGATGCTAGAAAGAAGAAACAAAAAACTGATTCCAAGATAGCTGTCCCAAAAAATAACTCTTACAACTACATCTCTCATAGTATCAACTGATGTGGTACATCACTTGTCATCTGTTTTTATTTAAAAAAGAAGGGTTTCTTAAACAACTGAGAAACAGTAATGATTTATTCATAATGTTCAGAGTCCAAAACTTCTTCCCAGACAAAGGTAGGTCAAGATGGGTTACTATTTACATTGTATACAAGCCAAACAAAGCAACATATAATACAAACATAGAAGTTTCTATTCCCCTACTTGAACTCAATGAATTCTTATCTTGTTCATTTTTCATTGATTTTACATACAATCATTTAAGTAATTAATTAACTCATTCAACAAGGTACCATTCATCAGAGTTCAGACTCAAATGTAACAAATTAACATCATATATATAATAGCAGTAACAGTAGAGTGTTTTGAAAAAAAAAATGCTGTCATGGAGACTAATGCCTTCTTCAGTTAAAGTATGATTTAGAAATGTCATGTATATTCCAGTTAAATAATAGTAGTAAGATCTTAGTACAAATGTCATTATTCTGTCTAAATATAGTTAATATCAGTTATGGCAGGTATCACAACTATGAGTGCTGTTTGATCAATCCTGATATGGTGTGCATGGATGCAGCTATGTCTGGCAGCTATTACAAATGTTATTATTATTCTGCCTAAACATAGTTAATATCAATTATGGCAGGTATCATAGCTTCGAGTGCTGCTTGATTAAGCCTGAAATGGTGTATGTGGATGCACCTGTGTCTGGCAGCTGTTATATGTTGCCGTTTTTGTCTCCGGGAAGCTGTGAGTTACAGCTTGTGATAGAGGTTTACTGATGCTTGTGAATTAGAAAGAGACATTTGGTGTTTTAGCCTGGATCCAGGGGAAGGGGTGGATAGAACTGTGATTTGGGATATTTTGGCAATGAATGGTTTGTTTGTACGATTGCTGAGTGATAGGAGGGGGGGCTGGAGGAGTGTGTTTTCTCTTGTTCTGGCGGCTTGTTGGGAGGGTTTTTTTTTTTACCTGTTTGCTCTCTGTTCTTTTTCTGGCTGCTGCCTCACTGAAAAGGACGGAATTTAGGCCTGAAGTTGCTTCAGGTGCATCACGAGCCTCTGGTATGCAGTACACAGACACACTAACAGAAACAGATGCTCCCAGGTTGCTATGGTAATGGACACAGAGTGATGATAATGCTTAACGGCTCTGAGGAACCTCTGAGATGATTCTCGGCAATGATGTTTTTGGTTTAAAAAAAATATATATATATATATATATATATATATATAAAAAATAAAAGGGCTGTTTTCAACCGCATGTACACATATTGCTGGTCTCCCAACACTTCATTTAGCTCATTAAGTTGATTCTTGATAAAAACAAAAAATAAAATAAGCGCAATTTTATATTTAAAAGTAATTTTGATCCAAACACATTAAGGACTTACATAATAGTGGAAGTCTGAGTTATTGTGAAAGTCTAAGAGCACTTGGTCTTGTGCTGTACCCTTTGCAATGGTTTGGGAAGTGAGCTTGCTCAGACGTGTTGGGCATATGGGGATAGCTGATTTTAGGAGTGTTTGGGGTCACTGGGAAGTGCTGGAGAGTCATCAGATTTCCTTTGTGGAAATATCTGTGGGACTGGAGGGTGTGTTGAGTGGTTCACTGGCAGACTGGCCACTGCATGGGATGGGCTGGTAAAATGGAACAGGACAAATATTGGTTTGTATATTTTAAGAACAGCCCAGAAACACACCACCTGAATTAGTGAATGGTATTCTGGCAAAATTGAATGAGCATTATTGCCCGTGCTTGAAGTACTGATATGTATGTAAGGATGGAAATATACTTATAACAAATAAGAAACTAGAAGGGTCTCATAATTTAAAGTCTATGGACTGTATAAACATGCTTGGGAGGAGCTAATAATAAGAATAAACATTACAGCATCTGGTCTCTCAAATAACTAACAGCCAAAAAAAAAAAAAAACACAATAGTTATATAATGTGTGATTTTAGTAAATCTAGACATAAAATATATAATCATCATATAAGATGAAGCAGTCTGCTGAATTTAGATATTAAAGACAGGATTTAATAACATGGGCTTGTGTATAATAACACTACTGTCTTAACTTGTCATAAATGATATACACTACACTGAACATCAAGGGGAAGCATTATGATTTTCTTATATAAGTAAATATGCATAACAATTGTAGTTTTCCTAACCCATCTTGACCATATATAATACTTAAGCAGTTACCAAGGTAACTAACGTTTTATACATGACATCAAAGTGACAAAGTTGTTCAAGAGAAACAATAGAAGCCTGAACTTGAAATGTCACAGAATGTAACAATCATATTCTGAACCAACAGTATTAAATTGACAATAGACACTCAGTTTAATAACATGGGCTTGAGTATTATAACACTACTGTTTTAACTTGTCATAAATGACATACACTATATTGAACATCAAGGGGAAGCATGATGATTTTCTCATATAAGTAAATGTCCATAACAAGTCATATAATTGCTTTAACTTGAATTGTGGTTTTCTAACACATCTTGACTATACATAATACTTAAACTGTTACCAAGGTAACTAATGTTTTATACATGACATCAAACTGACAAAGTTGTTCAAGGGAAACAATAGAAGCCTGAACTAGGAATGTCACAGAATGTAACAATCACATTCTGAACAAATAGTATTAAATTGACAATAATCACTCAGTCTAACCTTTGCTGATTATACAAAACAGAATGTTTCCATTTAAATCTAAAAACTTTCAGTATATGCCATAAAATGGCAATTTATGAATATGGAAAGGGAACTTGTAATCATTAATCATAATAAGTGAATTTGTTGTTTTTAACCTATAATTTGACTCATTTTATAATAAGAAATGACAGATATGAAAATCCTTATGTGTAGGAAATGGGGGGAAGGGATGCACTGATAATTAAAATGCACTAACTTTCATCAGTATTTACATAAAACAAACTTGATGCTTTAATTAAGTTACCAACAAATAAAGTGATTACTTAAATGCTGGTAAACAATGAAATATAACTTCTGATTTCCAGTAAAATACATTGTATTACAAACATTAGGTATAAAGATTATTGCCATCTATTTATATTAAGTAATTAGTTTTGAAAGATTTCATCAACAAGGGTGAATATGTTAAATAACTGTGTGCTATAATCTTTTACTGAGGTTTTATATATAATACATATGGGTCTATATTAGAACATCAAAGTTTGAAAACATCGAATGTTCTAATATAGAACCCAAAACAGCGAACGCTGAAAATAGCGAAGCTGCAGAACACCAAATTTTTTCCTAGGGAAAGAATTTGGTTGGCCATTTCTGTGGCTTCGCTATTTTCAGCACTGTGGTGGAAAGTTACAGGTTGGGTTCAGGTAAGTGTGCGATTGTGCGAACGTTAGGGTTAGGGTGCGTGTTAGGTGAGTAAGGGTTAGGGTGCAGGTGAGGTCAGTGTGTGATAGTGACGGACCTTAGGGTTAGGGTTTGGGCTAAGGTAAATGAATAGACAGTAGTGTATGTACAGTTTAGTGTAGGGTTAGATGTAGGATTTTAAGTACATGTGTGTGGATTGCTGTTTTTGGTGTGCTTGTGTTGTGTGTGTGTTTCTTGGAACAGCAAATTTTTTCCCAGGGAAAAAAATCACTGTTCTGAGCTTTCGATGATATCATATTTCGAGATTTCAAGTTCGAGCTTATGGTGTTCGATGTTTTGGAATTTCTATAATATGATATAGACCCGATACAGCCTACTTTACTATGATTGAATTGCTTGTCATCTATCTTTCATGACCATATAAAATGCTTATACAATAAGAAGACATTTATATTGTATTAGAATTCTGCCTAATCAACAATAGTACTATATATGTTCAAAATAATCTAAATATTGCTTATTCCTATTACAAATATTCTCCATATGATAATTCAATTTATGGAGCTCAGATGTTCTGGATTGTTAAGGTATTCATAGGTTCATAGGTTCATCTGATGTACTTAGGTTTATCCATCAGATTAGGAATGATTTTCATTCCATGGCTAGTGCGGATCTTAGTTTTGTTAACATTTATTAATTTAAATTTATTTCACAAAAACATTTTTAGTGTGCCTAACCAACACATTACTTTATTGGTAAACACTCAAAGTATAAAACTGATAATTTCCTTTAAAAGCTCAAACATATACTTTATAGTTATCAGAGGAAAATGTTTAATAGTCACAATAAAACAAAAAATACATAGTCTAAATAACCTAAGATGGATTTAACTTTATTATCTTTAAATACCAATGGCTTAAACAATCCTAGCAAGAGCTTAAATCTACTGAAATATTTAAAACTGAACAAAGCACAAATTGTCTTCCGTCAAGAAACTCATTTCAAAACAAATGACAATTACAAATGGAATCCTAAGGAATATATAGACAAAAGGGGTAACAATTTTATGAAAAACAAACGTGATTAACCCAGAAATTTTTTATAAGTATGAAGGTAAAGAAGGTCTTATGGCATTAGTAATAGTTAAATATAATGACAGAATATGGACCCTAGCCAATCTATACTGGTTCCTAGGCATTGAATCAAGAACTGTTAAAAAAACTTGGATTTCATTTCCAATAATTATAAAGGCAACTTAATATTAGGAGATTTTAACTATATAGTTGATATTTCTGAAACTACAAATAAAAGACTGCTGTGTACATCTGCTGTATCAAAAGCTTTAAACAAGTAGGTAGAATCATTTCATCTTGTAGATGCTTTCAAATTTAAAGAAGATAAATCTTTTTTATTTTCCCATCAAGATCACAGATTTGGTACCCAAACTAGAATAAATAAAATATTTGTTGCCCATGACTTATACTCTAAAATCATTAATTTCTCAATCACTCCCTACCCCTTTTCAGGCCACAATTCAGTGATACTAAAACTTCAAAATGACTACAAACCATTAATCTTTAACTCCAGAATTCCAGCATATATAAATAAAATTAAAGAGTTCAAACCCTGGTTATTATCTGAATTACAGTTCTTTTTAGATATTAATTACACCACAGGGATAAATAAAATAATGATATCGGACTCATTAAAAGCTTATATTCATGGTAAAACCCTAACTTGGTATAAAAAGAATCAGAGAATGTGATTCTGAATTATTAGATCTACAGTCCAAACTTTTGTCAGTAAAAGCCGAAAAAAATCAAAATCATTTGGAGATGAAAAAGAAAGTAGAAGTATTAAACAATAAATACAATGAAATTCTAACACATAAAACTAATTTAGCTTTAGAAAAACTAAAAATTAATAGCTGGCCACTTCTCCCAAATATCTACATAGTTTATCCACAAGAATTAAAATACAATCAAAAGCTATTAACATTAAGTGTATCTTCCATGAAAAGAAAGGGGAAAATGTCTTGGATATAGGTGACATTATTGATGCCTATAGAAATCACTATCTGGAACATTTCCAAAAAGAAAATATACATATCGATCAATTAAATCTAGATGAAAAATGTTCTAATATAAACAAAAACAGAAAAATTAAAATTAGATCTGCAAGCACCCATAGCCTACAATAAAATTACAGATACAATAAAAGTGGGTAAAAAATAATAAAGCTCCAGGTATAGATGGCATAATTATGGAAATATATAAACTTTTCAAAGATACTATCCCTCTACCATACAACTTTATTAGAAATTCAGTCACAAGCTTTAATACCGCCCTCTTGGAGATATTCCTTAATCACACCAATCCTACAAACCTCTGTACCTCATATAGACCTATATCATTATTAAATAATGACTATAAGATATTTCTGACAATATTAACTAACATAATGAAAATACCACTATCCAAAACAATAAATAATGCTCAGACTGGATTTATATATCATAGACACATGCATGACAATATTAAAAGGATAATTTCTCTTACAGATTATGTTAATAAAGAAAATAATCACTCATAATTGGTTTAGAAATAGTGAAAGCCTTTGAGTCCCTAAATTGGGACTATTTATTCAAAATGTTGGTGTTATTTGAAATTCCTCCTTCCTTTGTTCATCTACTGAAGAATATATATACAAATAATTTAGCGTGTGTTAAGTTAGGTCCTTTCACCTCTAAATCTATACATATAACAAAGGGTACTAAACAAGGATATCGCATGTCACCAATTCTACTTGCTTTGGCTATTGAAATATTGGCAGATTCAATACGTAACAATACAAAAATCAAAGGAGTAGATGTTTATGAACAATATAATTCTAAAGTAATGTTCTTTGCTGATGACATATTTTTAACATTATCCAATACAAAAGAGACATTAGAAGAATTAGATATTTTAATTGACACATTTTACAGAACTTCAGGACTCCATTTCAACAAATCAAAATCAAATGTTTTATTTTTAAATAAAAAAAGAATTAAAATATCTAGAAATTGAGTTATGAAAGGATAATAATGAATTAGTCTCAAAAACTACAATAATATCATCAGTACAATTAAAATCTCTGTGGAAAAGTGGAACAAAATAATATTAACATTTGAAGATAGACTACAGTTAATAAAAATGGTTTTACTACCCAAGATTCTATATATAGCTTTGGCAATACAACTGTTACCAGAAAGGAATATACTCAAAGAAATCAACTCATACCTAATAAAATGTTAAGGTTTCCCAAAAGAAACAGAATAGCTTTAATACATCATATCAGACCATGGAAACAGGGATGATTAAACTTTCCTGATATATAAACATATATAAAACCATCAATATCTAAAATAATCTCAGACTGGATAAGTCCAAATTATTCTGTAAATTGGAAAGAATTACTAACTGCAATATCAATAAATGAATTTGATTTACAAAAAAAATTTCAAATAACAGATAAAAACAGTTTGCCGTGGCACATATGTATTAGTATGCAATATAACATAACTAAGCCCACTAAAACTCATATGATTAATTATTACATTGACTCATTTAGGATAATTATTAATGCAAATATAGATTTAAAAATCTGGTTTGATCTTTTAACAGCATTCATAGTTACAAAGAGCTAGCCACATAAAATATACAGAGAAATAATTAATTCCTGAGAACAGAAAATATTTGTTTGTTGGTTTCAATGTATCAAAGAACTAAAAGTTCTGGATATGCAAACAATAGAAACAACATACAAAATTCCACAACAAGATTGGCTAACTATGCAAAGCATTCTGATGTAGTCACAAGATTTATGCAGAATAATTAGTAATTCTTCATTTAAAGAAATACTTAACTTACAAAATACCTATATGAAATCATATATAATGATTATTAAATGGGAACTAGTATTTTGAAATTTTACAAGATATTGATAAATTATAAAACAACACCCAAATCCTCATATTGGAATTATATAACAAAAGGACACTCATTACAGCTAACTGAAGAAATTAAATCAAATATTTTATTATCAATAAAACATACATCCTTTACACAATACTGGGAAGTGTTTAATTGGAAATGCTTGCACAGAGCATTCTTAACTCCAGATAGAATTACTAAAATTAATTCTTCCACAAAACGATTATGTTGGAGGTGTGAGCAAATACACAATGCAGATTGGAATCATATTTTTTCTGACTGTGTTAAAATTAAGCCATTTTGGAATGGTATTAAAAACTTTTTACAAGCTTTAATGAATCATTTAACTTATCTAAAGCACTAGTATTATTAAATGTGTATGAAGGTCCTCATTTAAATGAGTCAAATATGTATTTAGTATGGACAATACTTGCAATCTCAAGGAAGTGTATCACAAGAAGATGGAATACAAACACAATACCGACTTTAGAAGACTGCTACAGCCTACTGAAGACCACAGCATTGTTGGAAATTAAAATTAAAAATTAAGGATTCATCCTAAGCTATTTATTAACAATTCTTGGAAAAAAGTCTTATCATTGATTGACACTTTACAATAACTGAACAGATACACTCTGATAACTGGATTGTTGTACCTATAAAGTAATTGCATATAATGAGCTCTGTTATACTGTCAGACTGATGTAAATAGTGCACATAGTTATTTAAGATGTTATATACAAATACTATGGAATTTATTCAACTGTATTTGAAAAATAAAAAAAAAATTGAGAAAAAAAGAAATATGAATTGATCCATAAGATCAAAAGAGTTCACAAAAATTAAAATATTACAATGCCTAAATGTACTGCATGTCGAAAAGAGGATTACCTTTTTAAATGCAGTGTGAGATGGGGCAGGCAGCAATATGAGCCTGTGGATACAAATTGGAAATTTCTGGTTATTTGCTAAAGATTACGATATTCAACATATCATTCATAATTATAAAAAACAGACTTTTCACTCATTCCTAATGTGTACTAGGATACAGACATCTAAAAATATTGACAAAACTTAACACTTGTTGCATATGGTACCCTGCACTCAAGGGCATACCTTTTTAAAAACATGGAAGAAAAAATGTATGGGTTATTTTAAAACAACTTAAGCCTAGTCAAATGGAAAATACTCCACCTGGCAAAACAGGAAATAGCTAAAGTGTAGATGTTGCCATATAGTCCAGGTGAACATTACAAGTTTATGTTGGGATTATTCCTTAAATCACCAATTCAAGTCACAAATAAAACATCACCTTCTCAACAACTCGATTTGTTAATAAGCATTTCCACCTCATCTTCTTCCAACTTCAACCAAAGTCACACACAAATTATCCCACAATTTCCATAAACAGTCATTTACATCCCCCATTCCTGTTATGCCCTCCATCCCATACCAACTTTCTCTTCAGTTCTGTCTTAGCATTTTCACCCGAATCCTTCCAAACCCAACTACTTTTATATCTTTTTTAATTGTATCCTATACTCTTTTTTAATTGTGTAATGCAATACGTTTATGCTAATTTGTGATTGTTTTCTTTTACGTATGATTGTATTTAATATTATTGTTTATCTGTACTTGTATTCTCTGTTAAAGCTTTTCTTCCTGGGCCTCCTCTAAAAAGGGGTTTTGCCCAGCTTGTCTTTCCCAGTAAATAAAGATAAATAAGTAAATACATAATAAATAAAGTTATGTGACAAATCATACTATGGTATACCAAGAGGAGCAATCCAGAAGTAAGAAGGAAAGACAGTAAAACAGCATCAAAGACAGGTATGAGTAACAAGGAAGAGAGATACAAAATGTTATACAGGAACACTAATTGCATTGAGAATGATCAAGGCACACACAAACACACACACACACACACACACACACACACACACACACACACACACACACACACACACACACACACTCAAACCTCTAGCAGTTTAATGTACATGATAAAGGCAAGGAGCTTCTAATGTCTAGGGTTAGATTCTGTCAGTCTGTATTTACATGCAAGTCATTAAACCAGACTATGCTCCTGACAACAGGTTTGTGCCTAGGACACTTAGCTAGTTCAAATGGATAAATAAAAACATTGTCAGTTACATATCACATTTTCAGATATGAATTCATCCTTAATCCATTTTCCCATATTTTCATGATATTGAAAATTATTGCTGAAAGTTGAAATTCTGTATTATCACTCACTACACTAACCAGAAGGTAATAAAAACTGAAATGTTTTCCTTCAACATTAAGAGTTTGGTGATCATATACATATTTGTGTATGTTTAAGTAACATTTTCTGAATGGCAAAGTTCTTGAAAACTGTTATTTTGAATTATTATTGGATAATAATGCTCATACTTTTGAAGCAGCCCATTCAAGGTTCCTCTGGATAATTTACAATTACTTTATTAACTATTCTGACTCTGTGGCTTTGTAATCTTTCACAAAACTGTGAAAATACACTCACTGTACTCTGTGTTCTATATACACTCTGTTTTCTATGTACTTTCTAGAGATTCTTAATTGTAATAAATATTAAATGCCCTGTGTGTTGGTGTGTCATTGCATATTGTAATTAAGCAATGTTGTTTATTTCATATTTATCTAAAAGATTTGAAAATAGTTTTGAAAAATATTGAAAATTATTATGGCTGAAGATAATCTCATTTTCCATTTGTATTAATCTTTTTATATTAATTGTTTTGTTAAATAGTAAGCATTTCCTCAAAAATAAATCCATGCATTTCATCAACAAGAAATAAAAAGTTGAGTGAATGACATCTAGATGAACAATAAGAAAGAAGCCCTTCAGGGGTATTGGCTGATTTGATCTTTGTATGAAATATGCACTTCGTTTGTATGTAGTATTGAATGTTTATATCATGTTCTTTGTCTCCTTTTTATATTTGTGAGAAGTAATTCAATTTATATGTTGTGTATTGTGATGCAGTTTCCATGGTAGGCAAGCTATTGGCTCATAACATTTAAAAGCAAAATATGTTCTATTGTACAGACCTGCCACTAACATACCCATGGTATGGAAATCTCCTGGCTTTACTGCCATAACTAGTACAGGGCAGAAGGGGGCTGCTGCAGGAGGTAAAACCTGTTATGGGGCATATCTGACAGTGCGGAAGTTCATGATTGGTAATGAAGTATCAAGGATTCATTTAAGCAGCTGCAACTGACGTTATGACAGTTTAAATGAATGCATCTCTTTGCTATGAGTGTTTTTTTTTTGAAGTGTAACACCAGTCAGGCCACCAACTGACATGGGTACAGCTCTGTCTGTCACAGTCTTGAGTATTCTGTATTGCACTCCTTAGTCATTTCTGACACCCTATAATAGAGCACAACATGATCCACTGTTCTACAATTCTGTACCATTATCATTGTGTTTTTGTCCTTCCCTTTTCCCTGTGCTAAACCAAATAGAGGTTTGACCATTATTAGCTAATGGTGGTTTCACCTGGCAATTCATGATGTCCTCTGTACTGGTTAGGACCATGACCAGAACATTATTCTTACTGGTATAGTCCTGCCTCAGTCAACTGAGCCTTTTATGGTCCAGAACCTCAATCAACTCCTGTTCTCAATCAGGCCTGGAGCTTTGAATCTCCTACTTCTAAGTCAGATTAAACTGAACCAGTATACTGTATAACACAATTGGCAGGATCTCCATTACTCCTAACAGGCCTTAAGTACAGTTGCATGGTACAGGAAAATTAGGAAAGACAACCACCATAGGAACTTCAGAGTTATGTCAGATTCAGATACCCCATGAGTATTACACTTATCCTCTTGCCCTATTCATTTATTCTGTCCTCCAGTCTCTCATTCTCTTCCCTTATTGTGTCTGGAGGAACCCCCCCACCCCCCATCTTGCATCTCTGCATGCAGCTCCATCATCTTTCTCTACAGAGTTCTTGCCCTGCAGAGTAAGATTATCCAGTCTTGGGCCCAATGCACTGTTTCTCAATGTTCTGCATCTCTTTTTCCCTTTTATTCTGGAGAAAGGAAACAACATTATTTGCATGATATGGTGCATAAGGTCATGATGGGGAGATCTGAGGGGATTGCTCTAAACAGAATACCCAAGAAAAGGGGAGCAGAATTAGCAGAATGTAGAGATATGGACATTGCTGTGGACACATGGAATGGACTACAAGAGTTAGTGATGATAGGAAGGGTCTATATTAGTGGAATGAAAACTGCATTGCGTGAATCCCATTTGTGTGACACACACTGAGCGAACGTCGGAAATATTGAATGTCATAAATAAAAAAACAGATGAAAACACTAACTGTTTTATGCAGGGGGGCAAGCCCCCCTGCACCCCCACACACCTCCGCTACTTAAATATTCCAACTCCGAGATCGCACTCCATTGAAGTAAAGGGAAGAATTCCCTACAGCGATCTCTGTTCATTCTTTCAATATTCCCCACATTCGCTCATTGTGTGTTGTGCAAACGGGATTCACGCAATGCAGTTTTCATTCCACTAATATAGGCCCAGATAGGAATACATGAGCAAGAAGGTATTTGGGACAGTATAGATAGGAATACATGTACAAGAGTGAGGAGGAAAGGAGGGAAGCTAGAATGGTAAATCCATTTAAAGGAAAGAGTAGAAACACTGTCTTTTTGTCTTCAAGTAAATGTATTGTAATTTCTACCCTAGAAGTCATAAATGGAAATGACCAAGGCAGTGCAGATGGATCTCTACTGTACCAGTAAGATGTGGAAGGACGTCATGAAGGCAACTGCAAAGCAGTAGGGTAGATGTATGGTCTAGTACATCTAAGCACCAATGGTTTGTCAGTCCTTCTGCATCTTGCTCTGAAAACTGAAATAAATATATTACAAAATGGATCCCAATTGGAAGTACATTGAAAAGGTACAAGGATCTCTCTATCTCTCTCTCTCTCTCTCTCTCTCTCTCTCTCTATCTATCTTATTTATTTATTTCCATGAGCTTTCAGCACAGTGCTTAAGTTCTGTATTTTCCTGTAAGGGATGTAAGAAAACTGCACATGAATTTGTCAATTATGCAGTAAAGCATCCACCTTAATGAATTATTCCATTCATTCTCTCACTGGTTCATTTAGCACTGTAATAAAAACATGTTTATCGTGTCTTGCAATGCATCTAGGAAATGACTGTAATCCCTGACAGCAAATGATTCAAATGTGCAAAAAATACACTGATATCTGAACGAGTGTAATATACAACACAAGTGGAATGTGCACCATTACTCCAAACAGGCCTTAAGCATAGTTGTATTACACAGGAAAATTAGGAAAGACAACCACCAGAGGAACTTCAGAATTCTAGATAATCCATGATTCCAAACACTCCAGGACCTCAACCACTCCAGATCTCCAGCACCTCTACAGCATTATGACAGGAACCACTGCTTGATGTCTTTCACTATAGTAACATAGAAACTCCATGACCTATGCCACTCCAAAACCCTGACAACTCCAGGAACTCAGTCATTGAAGGATTTCAAGCTATTCAGGACACTGAGCAGTCAGTCCTAAGGACTATGATGATCAAGGCAGATTGAAATTTGAAGGAGGGATCATCTACGGCAAGTACACAAATACAATCTGAGAATTATGCAGTCTAGATTTGTACTTCAACTAATAGTAATGTGATTGTCTAAAGTGGTGTAATTAAAATAAGAAAGTGAAAGAAAAAGGAATAGTTGTGCAGTAATACTGACTAACACACACATACACACACACACACACACACACACACACACACACACACACACACACACACACACACACACACACACAAAAACAGGAGTTATACTGAAGTGGACTACAACATTAAATACACACAAGCACACAATTTCAAATGCTGTAAAAGATCCCCCTTGGGGACTGAACCAGTGCTTCGTAACAATGTGCATGAACTTATTGTCTGTTTTACTACAGAATAACCACAACATGCTTCCATCAAAAACAAAATTACCTTATACAATCTTCTGCATGAGATTCATGAAGGGCAGTAACTAGAACTGTGTCACCTGCAATCTGCAAAATCACTGTGTGGCAGTTAGTGTTGTGTCAGTTAAAAAAAATAGTCTTAATTCATACAGTTGAAACAATCCTGTGATATTGCAGAAACCTCAGTAAGAATCAATGGAAAATTCAGCACTCCAGTGTCAGAGGTTTGACTCACAAGTCACGTACTCATGTGATTTGAGGTTACGCTGAACCATCAGTTACTCTATACTATTTCACCAAAAATAAATTAAAAAATAAGAAGTTGAAGATTTGCTCTGCAAAAGTCATTATCTAAATCTTTAACCATAAACCAAGTTTTAGCCAGACTTATGAGAGATAGAAAAAATAGCCAAATAAAATGCAGAAAGCTTTGATCAAACCTTTCTAGAACTCCTACGTGTCAGTGAGCCATAACTTGTATCACCTTCTTTTCTCTAAGGGTGCTGACCAAGGCTGAGCTTAATTTTGACATGGATGAAAAGACAGAAGCAGTTGCTTGTTGACAATTCGTGCAGGATGTGCTTGATAAAACCATGCTACATGTAAACATCAGAAAATTGCATTTTAAGCTGAAAGAACTGAAAATTAGTATTATGGAGTGGAAGACACTTCAGCCAATCAATTGATGTGTTTTTATGTAACTGTCAATTCCAAGAACTAATAGATAACTTTGCAGTTTTGCAGAGCTACAGTGCATTTGATAACACACACAAAGCCTTGACTCAGTGCTAATAGGGTCTCCATATTGTTCTTATAAATGCCTGAACTTAAGTTCACCAGTCAAACTGTTTCAAAACAAAGTTATCAACTGATTCAGCAGAACAAAGTTGCAGTGGAAGTTTATTCTGTAACATAACTGAATAATCCAAAAAGATGTGCTTTACAGTAAAGGTTGTATAACTTCAGCATTAAGAAGAAAAATGTGGGTTCCTAGGTATCAAAGATGGTTGTTAATAATGACACCCAGCACTGCTGTATTGGTCTTTCTACCTGCCATTTTAAAAATGAAGATCACGTCTCCATTGAACAACTAGTAATAAATCTATTATAAATGGGTTATTCATTGGAGTTATTTTGTAAAAAAAAAAAACTTTGAAATCTTTCTAGCACTGTATGATCACTAGAAAAATAATCACAAACATCTGATGTACCTGGTGATAGGTTTTACAAGAAAATTGTAAAGAGGCATCATGACATTATGGTGGTGTAAGTCATTTTCATTTTCATGTAGCATCATTATATGACTCCATTATATTAGCTGTAACTCTCACCACTTTATGGTAGTGTGCATCTAGATCATTATAGATATTGAATGATACTAAAAGAACATCATTAATGGTGTAGGGGTAAACAAGGTTCTTTTAACCAAAATGCATAACTGAACATTTTTAATAATAACAAGGTTCTTTTTGCAAAACTACATGAGGGATCATTTTAAAGATTAAAATTTAACCTGTATTAATCTGGACAAAAAAATATTGTCTAGCTGAAGCAGCCCCATGGTATAGAAAGATACATTTCTTATGGTGCCACAGATGATGAATGTTTGATTAGCAGCAGGGATGGAGGTGGTGGACCCACATGAGGTGGAAGGGAGTGAGCAGCCTATGTCAGCTCGTCCATTCTGGGTGAAGGAATGCAGCCCGTAGGCTTGCTGCAATATACAGCATATAGGTCTGGCCTGCTCTGTGCATCATAAGGTGCTCAGTCAGGAGGCTGCACACTCATAGAAACATGCAAGCACGTCCTGAAGGCAGTTATCATGGAGCTGCCAAGGCTACTGTGAAGGAGCAGGGGTTAGAGCACACTCGCCTGCATGCAGCATGACACTGCACGGGTCCCTTCATTTCCTCACTGACCCCAGACTAGGCTTGGGCTCAGCCAGGACAGGCTAAGGTGGGTCCAGTATACTTGGGAAATGAGAAGAGCAAAGCAGGGGATCTGAGGTAGATGATGGTCAGCTGCAGGGGAGGAAGAAAAAAAAACATTCTCCAAGTAATTATGTAACTTCAGCTGGTCACTTATTGATAAAACTGCAACACCAAGTTTACAATTATCAGCAAATTTAGCACTTCAAAAAATTCCATAAACTATGGAGATAAAGATATTAAACAGGCTCCAGTACTGACCCCTGGGTACAATAACAAATGATATATTGAGGTTCAGAAAGTAAATCTGTGCATCTAACCTTAAACGTTCTTCTAGCTAACCAGTCAGCAATCCTTAATCCAATATATGGACTGACGGTAAGGGTTTTTAGACTATTATCTTGGTGAGGAGCAGTGTTGAACAATTTTGTTAAACCCTAATAAATAACATCTACTGGAAGTTTTACATGCAAAATATCAGTAATATTCATTTAGAAACATAAAAGATTCAAAAGACAAGCTCTAGAAATAGTGAAATCATGTTGGTGCAGATCTAGTGAAAGTAGTTACTTGCTAGGAAAATATTTTGCTAAAACACACTGAAAGCTCTTCTTCAGTGCTGAATTAAGACCCCATCTACCCACTACCTTTCTTTCCACCCCACTAACTACCTTGATTATAACAAGCTCAGATGCTCATAAGCCTAACTACTTATTATACAGTAGGAATTTCTTATTGTAACAATTGTTAATGTCTGTTATGTACTTTGCAGATGATAAAGATTCTAGTTGTCTACTGATGTACTATGTTCTTCATATGTAACTTTTTGTAATTGTTAATTGCTATGTTGATCAAATTGTTAATTGCTATGTAAATCCAATGTAACTACTGTCTGTATATTTTAACTGTGGAGCTTTTTTCCATGGGCCTCCGCTGAAAATGGACCTACGTCCAGTCGGACACTCCCGGTCAACAAATGTAAATAAATAAATAATAAATAAATACATAAATAAATAATAGGTCACTCACTTGAAATGAAACATTTCTTCCTCCCTTTATGAAAAGGCAAAATCCACTGCATTCTTACAAACAGTTGGTACAAAACTCTAATCACTTTTCTTTCTGAAAGATATATAAGGACAATCAGCAATTATCCAACAACAGTGTCCTTGATAAAGATTTCTGGAATAAGCTCAGAGCCTAAACTACAGTTTGCCTTTGTCATAAACAGTGCCTTTCTGATATGTTGTTTATTCTCGCAGTAACTTTACACAGCAGGCTGAGGTGGGGTAAAAATCTCAACAACTTTGGAGGCAGAAAGCACAGCCTCAATTTTTAAACTAAAAGTCATTGCTACAATGTTAAGACAAGAAGTTGTCTTATCAGTAATATTTACAGAGACTAGAATCAGTTATTCTGGAATAGTACGTGTAAGAATGTTTTGGATTTCTATAAATATTAATATGCAAATCGTATTCATGCTTTTTCCTATTCTGCCTAATTTCCTTTTTCAAGAACATAGTGCCTGTCTTGTATATAGTCTTATTAACTTCAGCTTCAAATAAAACATACTTGTCAGTGATGTTCTGTATTTTTTTCCTGTGCAGCTCCATGTTTTCTTTTCCACCAACAAGATGTTACCTTAAGTTGTTAAACTTTGTCTACCTGTGGAATACATTTATCAGATTGTATACTTTATTATTTACGGTGGTAGCATTGTTACCTCACAGCAAGAGGTTTTTACGGTGGTAGCATTGTTACCTCACAGCAAGAGGTTCTCCCATTCGATTCTTGGCGTGGCTTGGGAGTGCCTTCTGTGTGGAATCTGCATGTCCTCCCTGCGGTTGGGTAGTGTTCAAAAGACATGCATGCGTAAATGGGTGTGCCTTCATTGAAGGTTGGGCATCGAGCTGGCACCTCGGCGTTTTGTAAAAATCTACTGCCAATCATTAGCGGATCGGAGTTCCGCTGTGCTGACCCCTTACCGGGAAAAAGCCGAACATACTTTATTATTTTCCTGGGCTCAAAGATCTCTGCAGATGGTGATTATAGACATAAAATTAAAAAAAGAGGCTTTATTTTTTAGAAGGAAATCTATGACAAATCTGGAAAAGAATTTAAAGAGTAAAGACATCACATTGTGAACTAAGGTTCATGTCATCAGGGCTGTGTTTTTTAAGTAGTAATATATGGCTGCGAGAGTTGGAATATAAGTAAGGCAGGGCACCAGAAAATTGATGCTTTTGAATGCTTGTATTTGAGAAAACATATGAGACTACAAGAAGATCAAAGAAGTCAATAATTAAGGAGATAAATCAGGCTTATTCACTGGAAAGCCTGATAGGAAATATAAAACTCAAATACTTTGATCATATAATACAAAGATGTGATTTGCTAGTGAAAGAACTGATGCTGGGAATGGTAAAGCTAGAAACAAATACTTAAACCGGCCACAAACAGTCAGAGCTGATGAATGTCTGAAGAACAATACTTTATTATGTGAAATGTCCAGAACTGATCAATATGTCTAGCCCATATTTTCATTACCAGCTTCAAACTGATAATTGGGTTATAGAGTTCACTATATAAAACATTTTAAAAGGCCTTTGGATGGGATAAGTGTTCTATCTGCAATAATCTGCCAAGTACATAGACATGCTCAGATATTCTATATAAGTGGTAGCAGTATTAATGCCTGGATAGACAAAAGTTTATCAAATATATTATTTTCTCTGGTTTTGAAAAATGACTATTTTGTATGTAACCTGATCCTGAAATTAACAGTAAATACTTGTTATCAGATTTCCTTGAGGATAACATAATGTCTCCGTTGTTGTTAAGGCAGCTAAGATCAAGCCATTATCCAAGCATTTCTCAAAGCTATTTAAAAGCTAGCATTTTAACCACATTTAGACTAATGCTAAGTAAAAATAATGTAAGAGCTAGGACTTTAAAATCTGTGATTGACATAATTGCTACAATTCAGCCACAGTGCAATCAAATAAAACTGATAGCCATATTATATTTTTTTCAAATACTTGAGTGAGTCCATGAGTGTCTTATAATTCATCCATACTATTGCATGGCTTATTAGCCAAAGGCCTATCAAAGTAGCCAGCTGATAAAAACATTACATTAAAGACCAATAGTTGGCATCCATCTAATTTAGTCAAAAATATTACTTTCATTGTTTATGGGAGTGTGAAGGCTGCCAGCTTAACTAGATAGAATTTTGTAGGTAATTCTATGTCATTTGTAAATATTAATATAATCCACAGGCTTGGTTTACAAATGTAAAGAGAATTATATGTTATGATTAAACTATATGTTGTACTGAACTTCAAAAATGTAACCACAGTGCACTCTGCAGGAAAAAACTGATAAGTCAAGCATTGTATGACTGATCTCAAGCTCGGAAACAGGATGTCTGGGCCAGAAAATTCTTTCTATTGTCTTGATTTAAGAGATAATTACTAGGGTTTTACATGTATAATGTATTTTATTGCTGCGGCTTCCTGGCAGGTGCAGCTTACTAAGAAATTAAATTTTGAGTTTCTGAGCCTGGGAAACTAAATCAGAACTGTTAAGAATGATGTAATCTGAAATGACTCAGCAGTACTGTGTTATCAATTTAAGACTTTCCCAGAGAGAAAGATAGAGCATTTTGGATTTTGTCTGAAGCTGAACACATTAACTCACCAGCACTCTGTCTTTGCTCTGTAAGTAGGATCTTAGATCTTAGTATTTTTCTTAGAGAGAGAGAGAGAGAAATAGCCAGATTACTCTAGCTGTTTTCTATATTTATGTCAGGCTATTCTACGGTATTATTTTAAAGCAGTTTCCTGTGATTTCTGAGCTCTGTAATGTCATTGTGTTGAAGTAATAAGTATTGTCTTGTATTTCTATTATTTATTATTAAATATTTTAAACCTTTCAACTGTGGCTGTTTTGTTTAAAGGTAGTTTAAGCTTTTAGAGTACATTGCATGTATTTAGTGATACTGTCCAAGCCGTTTCAATAGCTTTAGCCCTGGGTCACACTTACTATTTCGATAACAGTAATATTGCACAGTGAAATTGGTCACCCTTTGGGAAGGGCCTTATAGTAGCTGATATTAGTGCTTGGTGGCAGTGATTTCTACCTTATAGTCTGATGAGAAGAGGGCATAACTGGAGAACCTGTGCCAGCCTTCCCCAGGAGTGTCTGTGTGTTTGTATATAACTCATATTTCAAAGTGTGCGTGTGTGTGTGTGTGTGTGTGTGTGTGTGTGTGTGTGTGTGTGTGTGTGTGTGTGTGTGTGTGTGTGTGTGTGTGTGTGTGTGTGTGTCAGCTACTTGGGCAGGGACACACAACACAGGTTGGACAGAGAGGGTTCTGGAGGTTTTAGATTGACCACTAGGCTGAGATCTGGACCCTATAGCTGTGTCAGTGGGGAGTCTTATTGGGGATCTGGAGAGAAAGGGATAAACCAGCCCCAGACTGAGTGTGATCACTGTGTGCTCTTAAGGGAAATTGTACTTTACAGTGTGCGTACTTGTTATCCTTCCTATTGTGCACGCCCCTCACTGGTGCTAGTGGTGAGGATTGAGGCTCCTTGATTACTGGGCCAGTGCATGAGCGTCACAGGGAATTAAAAGGATATGTACAGAACAAGATTCCTTAAAAGCTTACATGGTGGAAACACACAGAAGATTCTTTTGACAACGGCTAAAGCAAGTTGGTAGGCATGTCAGAGGTGGACTTGTTATAACCAGAGGAGGATTTGTTATAACAAATATCTAATTGTAGTCAGCAAAGTAAAGGTGGGAAGGGAAATATATTTTGGTTTGCACAAAGTACACTGCCAGAGATAGAGTGGTGAGAAAGAGGGTCTGAAAACCTTGCTGCATTTTATTTGCTAATGTAAACATTCTTTAAACAATGCCTGTATTGCTTTTCATAGTGGAGTTGAATTTTTAAAATTTTCTAATGCATAATGACAACACTAGGAGGGGCCACCCATGAGGTAAGGAGGAGGAGGGGGCCACCTGCAAGGTAAGGAAGAGTTGGGGGCCACATGTGAGGTAAGGAGGGGGACCACCCACAAAGTAAGGAGTAGGAGGGAGACATCTGTGTGGTAAGGAGGAGGACGGAGCCACTCTTGGGATAAGGAGGAAGAGGGGCCACCTGTGAAGTAAGAAGGAGGATGGGGCCACCAGAGAGGTAAGGAGGAGGAGGGGGCCACTTGTGAGGGAAGGAGGAAAGTCATTATTAAACCCTGTTGCTTAATTTTTTTACCTGTGCTTCTTATTAGGTGTGAACTTTGAGCATATATTAAGTGGTCTGGTTGAGGAAGGGACAATGGCTGAGTTGGGTGCAAGAGCCAAACACATGGATCTCCACCAGGACCTGGAAAGCATTAAGTGGAGTGTGAGCCTTTTGGAGTTAGATGAAAAGCAGGCAGTAACGAGGGTGCTCTGCTAGCTAGAGTCATCCAGAATTTACAACACACCATAGATGATATTTGGGGAGGGGAAACAGGCTGTATGGTCTGAAACTGTCTGACCACATTTAGTGGAACAATGTCTTTCCCTGTAACAACCCTCTGGGGTACTGAATCCTTCAGCTCTTTCCTGCAGAAATAAAATACCAAGTTAACAAAAAACATAAAGGATGCAGTATGTAATATTTATAGAAAATAAATTACACTGCATTTGCTGTGTTCCTATCATCAGTATATGCTTATGATGACCTCTGTTCTCAGAAAGTTTTGAATAATGGTATGTGGCATGGTCAGCATTTATTAAGCATACACACACACAGACACACACACACACACACACACACACACACACACACACACACACACACACACACACACACACACACATACATACACACACACACACACACACACACACACACACACACACACACACACACACACACATACAAATAGACACATAAACATACACACAGACACACACACACATGCATACACATAGACACACATACGTACACACAGTTGTTTATTTATTTATTTATTTATGTTATTTTATTTTATTTTATATTTGTTAACTGGGATGGTCCGACTGGATTAATGTCCATTTTCAGCGGAGTCCCGGAGAGAAAAGCTCCAAGGTACATGTACACATTACAATTATTAGAACAATTAGTGAATGGGAATTACACACAGGTTACAAACAAAACAATACAACAATCACATGACGCCTGAGACTTACAAATCAATGCAAGTATGTATATACAGGCAGTAATGACATATTACCTTCAGGATTAAAAATACATTGAGTAGCTTCTAGTTTAGGTGTACCCTTAGTTATATGGAGAGGGGTGGCCAAAGAAAGGACATTTATAGAAGAGAGGTATGTGAGATGGGCAGGGCACTAGTCAGGGTTGGTACAGGGGCATATCCAGTGCGATTTGAAGTGATTCTTAAGCTTGTTTTTTGAATACTGTTGGTGAAGGCTCTAGGGTCAAGTCAGCTGGTAGTGAGTTCCATTTTTTCCAACAGAGTTGGCAAAGAGAGAGTCACCAGCAGCGTTGTTGGATTTGATTGTTAGAACTAGGAGTTTGGTGGAGGAGCAGAGTGGTCGATTGTTGCTATAGGGGCAGATCATGTTTTTTAGGGCGGGGGTATTTTCTGGCTGGTAGAGGACTTTATGGGCAACTATGAGCTGGTTGAGCTGTAGAAGGTGAGATAGTTCAAGCCATCCTAGGAGAATTAGGTTGTGGCAGTGGTGGTTCAGTAGGGTAGGGTGGCCACGGTGGTGCAGAGGTTAGCATTGCTGCCTCACAACAAGAGGTTCTCCGGTTTGATCCTTGGCTGGGGTGCCTTCTGTGCAGAGTCTGCATGTCCTCCCTGTGGTCGCATGGGTTTCCTCCAGGTGCTCCGGTTTCCTCCCACATCCCAAAGACATGCTGTAGGTGGATTGGACACTCTAAGTTGACCTAGGAGTGAGTGTGTGTGTGTGTGTGTGTGTGTGTGTGTGTGTGTTTTTGTGTGTGTGTGTGTGTGTGTGTGTGTGTGTGTGTGTGTGTGTGTGTGTGTGTGTGTGTGTGTGTGTGTGTGCCTTCTGTGGAAGGTTGGGCGCTGGGCTGGCAACTCAACATCATAAAACTCCACTGCCAATCATGAGTGGACAGGTGATCCACTGTGGTGACCCCTAACCGGGAAAAGCTGAAAGAAGAAGAAGAAGAAGTGGTGGTTCGGTAGGGTGTGCCAATAGCAAATATGGCAATACGGTTGTAACATGATGATAATTTATTAAGATCAGTTTTGCTCAGGTGGGAGAAAAGAGGAGAGGCATAAAGAAGGGTAGATAGTAGATGGGAGTGGGCGATTGCAATTCTTGCCAGTGGGGTGACGAATTATTTGATCCCATAGAGAGAAACAAGTTTTTTAATGGTAGTTTTTATAGTTTGATTGATGTGCACATCAAACCTGAGGTTATCAATTGTGACACTCAAAAGTTTAGTTTGGGTTTCTGGGGAGACTAGCTGTTATGCTGAAGAGTGGCGGGGTGGCCCTATGCGTAGGGGTGAAGAGAAGTAACTTAGTTTTGTTGGGATTTAGGATTAGACATTGGTTTAATAGCCATTTTGCAACCAAGTTAAAGGTGCTTTGGGTAATTGTAGTAAGATTTGCTTGGGTGGTGGCAGAACAATTCAAGGTCAAGTCATCTGCATATTGAATGCAGGTAGCCTCTGGTACGACTGTGCTAAGATCATTTAAAAAGATGGAGAAGAGAAAGGGACCTAGTATTGAGCCCTGGGGTACTCCAAGCCTGATGGGGAGGCATGAGGATAGTTTACCCTGCCACAGAACTGCCTGTTGCAGGCCTTGTAGGTAGGAATCAAACCATTGGAGCACCTGATTGTTTAAGGTGAAGGCCTTCAAGGTGTTCATTAGCATTTTATTATCGACCATGTCAAAGGCCTTGGAAAGGTCTAGAAAGAATGCGTAGGCTAATTTGTTATTGTTACGGTTGTGATTTATAATGTCAGTAAAAGAGAGGAGGGCTGATGTAGTGCTGGGATTTGGCTTAAAGCCATGTTGAGAGTTGGATAGTAGTTTGTTCTGTGTGAGAAGTTTCATCAGTTGAATATGAACACACTTCTCCATAATTTTAGCTAGTGGTGACAAAATAGCTACTGGCCTGCAGTTAGACAGTTCGGTGGAACGGCCCCCCTTGTGAAGAGGTATGACATGTGATATTTTCCATATGGCGGGGATGGAACCTTATGATATGGTTCGGTTGATTAGGATTGAGATGAGGTATGCAATTGCATCTGCAGCCTTTTGTAAGTAGTCTACTGGGAGAAGGTCAGCAGCCAGAGTGGTGGGTCTTAGTTTCCTAAGTAGGACCTTAATGAGTTGAGTGGAGACTGGTTGGAAACTGAAGGAAGTATTGGTATTGGTATAGGTATTGGCTGCATTTGGATTAGAACCAGTGGGAATGAGTTGGCTAGCCAAAGATTGGATAGTTTCAGTGAAGAAAGTGTTAAAGGTGCTAGCAATATCTTCTGGGGATTTTTGTTTGGTGGCGGGGGTGGGGTGGAGGGTTGGCCTGGGTGGAGAAGTGTATTTATTCCTGCCCAGAATTTCTGTGGTTTATTTTGGTGCACTTGCTGTAGGTGATAATAGTAATTCTTTTTATCTAAAGTTATGGATTTTTGGCATAATTTTTTAGTTGTTTAAATTTAAGTTGGTCAGGTAGGGTTTTTGTTGTGCGGTAGGTGGCCCATGCTTTATTCCTGATTGTGATTTTGGATTTTGTATCTTTAATAAGCCAAGGTGCAACATTAACCTTGATTCTAATAGTATGACTAGGGGCATGACAGTCGAGAATAGTGAGGAATTTGGTGTTAAAGTAAGTGACAGCTTCATCTAGGGGGAGTTTTTTAGGGCTGACCAATTACATGCCTTTAGTTCATTGTTACACTTATTGAGATCAAAGTTTTTGTTAATTCTTATTGTTCTATAGGTGGGTTGGTAGCAGGAGAGAGTGAAAGGTTTTATGCTGTTTTATCAGCAAATACACATAGACACACATACAGAGATACATATATATACATGCACACACACACACACACACACACACACACACACACACACACACACACACATATGTACATGCACATGTATACATACACATATGCATACATGTAGACACACATAGAAAGAGACATACACACACAGATATACACATACACATAAGCACGCACATACACATAGACACACACACAAGTGATTGCCGTTGGGACTGGGTATAGTTGTAGGATAAATAATTCAAAATATAACATCTTAAAGATGCTCAGCTTGCTCTCTAGATGCCCAGGTTGCTTTCTAACTCTTAAGATCTTGTACAAACAGGCATCCCTACTATTTACTGATAAAACGTCAGCATAAGACCTTTCACCCTCTCCTGCAAACCGACACTGTTTGCACCATACTTTTAAAAGGATTTGACATTACATTACAGGCTTAAATCAGGAAGATGTACAACTATTGTCTAGTACATGCTATAATTTCAAATGTAGCCTGATAATAAGCATTTTCATCTTTGATGCCATCCTTGTCTTTTGTATGACTATAGCACTGGGCCAAGAGATTTTTTTAAGCACATTCGAACATACATTTGATGGAGTGTACATTTCTACTGTCTTATTCTGTTTGTTATGTATAACGCTAAGTCACACCATTGCCATTGTGTTGCTAGTCCTAGTATGTGCTTTTGCTTGTCTGCACGAGTTGATTCTCAGTGAACTTGCTTTTGCGTTACATTTCCAACACCGAGAATCTCTGTCTATAATTTACAGTCTAGGCTTTTTGGTCATTCCATTGTCTGGTAAACAGCTCTGATTTAATGGGGTCATGAGCACCAATTCAGAAGTTGTTTGCAGCACAACTGAATAATATTGTCTCTTATCTACTAGCCTTATTGACTAAGTTAACAGATTACTAAAAAATATTGCATAACTTAATTCTCAAAAAAGAAAATTTGCTTAGTTCATTTACATTTTTGTGTTATTTTCTCTATGCAGATGTAGGGTTTAGACTGCAGATGCATTTAGTTTTTAAGGCCTTTGGTTAGGCTTGGTGCTAAAACCCATAGAGACTGCCTTGCATTTTATTAGCACTGCCGCAGACTCACAGCACATCCCACTCCAACAGCACTCACTTGGTAAATATAAAGTTTACCCAGGGCTTGTCGAAGCAATGAATTTGACAATGCTGTAGTCATATGGGACAGAGTACACAGCAGGAACAAGAAAACTAATACACCTAGTTGAGAGCGGGATCCTTTTGGTTCAGACAATTTACAAAACAGCAGTATCTCCATTAGGAAAGCCATCTTAGATATGGCAATAGAAATAATACATTAAAATAAACATGCATGTGGAAAACAGCAACACCCTGTTTTACTGAATGTGAATGTACTGCTTCATAAAATAAAATAATTAGATGGAGATAGAAATTAGCTTTTAGCTTAATAAGCTCTTGTTATACGTAGTATAAATTAGATAGTTCACATTTTAGTTACTCAGAGTAGAATGTGTCATTTGCTTAGAGTTCTGAGGACATACAGAGAAGATTAACAGGTGATCATTAACATTTTCAGGTCAGGGAGATGAAAGTTAAGGAAGGACTGTGTTTTCCTACCTCATAAGAAAGATCAGTGACACAGTTCACACAAACCTACTTCAAATCTGTATGATGTGATGTCATCCAAGGTGCATGCAGATGAGGTCTGAAATTCAGATACAATGCATTTGTGGATAACACTAAAAAGTCATTTGTTCCAGAAGCAACACCGATAAAGGATTAGGTTCTCAATAGAGACAGTGAACAAAGTCAAAGTACAAGCATTTAAATATATATAACCTTAAATTAAATATACAGTTACCAAAAGAATTAAGGTGTATCAGGAGGATATAGGCATGTTTGGTCAAAGCACTGTACAAAGGCAATTAGCGATATAAAATTAGAACAAGGATTGCAGAAGAAAGCAGTTTCACATCTTCTGGGTATCATTTAATCTTCTCTGCATTTTTCCCCTTTTTTTTTTTTTTCACTAACAGGTATATTTTCTGTATGGCTCTTTTGCTGAAAGCTGAGCATTATGATTTTAATTTAATGCAGAGCACATAGGTTCATAGGTGTGTACTAGGCTAATGGCCCTGGAGCTTTTACAAGCCTAGCCCATAGAAGAGCCCTGGCATTGTGCCGCCCAACATTAGTTCCCAGTGCCTCTATCAAATAGAGCCACTGGAGTGATCCCTGTGGTGAACTTTCTATTACCCATCCACTCATCAAAATTTCTCTTGAAGAGGAACAGCAAGTTGCTCTGTTTGACATGTATGGGAAGTCTGTTCCATAGCATGGGCAGTCTCTGAGTTATGAACCTGTCCCTCCAGCGTGTTCTGCTGATTGTGGCAATGAGGTTAAGGTCTCTGGAGTGTGTGGTGCAGAGTGATTGGGATTTCTTTAGATGTAGCATTTCTAACAGAGATGAGTCAATCATGGCTTTGTAAGTTAAGCAGAGATCACCTCGAAGTAGGCGATATGAGACAGAGAATATCTGGAGTCTTTTGAGTCTGTCCGTGAAGAGGACATGTGTTTAATGCCTAGGATCCTCTTCATGAGGTACTCCTGTGGCCTCTCCAGCTGTTGCAGGTGTCTAGTGAGGTACATGCCAAATGGGGCATTGTACTCAATGATTGGTCTAATGAGGGAAGAGTAGAGAGAGATGATCTCTTTCTTCCTGGATGCAAAACTCTTGTTAATGAGATGTGCCACATAGAAGGACTTTCTGACCACAGTGGCAATGTGGTGGTCAAAGGAGAGGCTGCTGTCAACCTGCATCCCCAGATCTCTTATAATGCCTTCAGTCTTCAGTGGGCTGCCATCGATGTGGTAATTGGTGGGAACTGAGTTTTTACCAAAGGGGATGATGGAGCATTTTTTGGCGTTAAGCTTAAGGTCATGGTTTCAACACCAGTCATTGGTCTCAGTGAGACCTTTATGTAGGATGTCTGCATCACTTGGGGAGTTAATAATGGCTCCCAGCTTGCAGTCGTCTGCAAACTTGGTCAGCCAGAGTTCCTTTGTGTTGGCCTGGACTTCTGAGAAATAGATGCCGAACAGGAGAGGACACAGGACCGATCCCTGTGGGACTCCACTCATGACTGGTCGGCAGTCTGACTTGAAGTGTGCTACTTTTACACTGTGCATTCTATCTGTGAGCCAATTTGCAACCCACTTAGTGATATAGGGGTTGATGCCTAGTTTGGTGAGTTTATCAATAATTCCCGAGTGAGGACTGGTATCAAAGGTCTTGGCCAGATCAAAGTAAGCTGTATGCACTGCCTTACCTTCATCCACAGCCCTGGTGACTGACTCAAATAAGTCAACTAGGTTGAGCAGGCATGATCTCCCTTTCACAAAGCCAAACTGCATGGGGTCTAGAGTTTGGAGATTTCCTATATCTTTGTTAATCAGGTCCATTATGATGCGCTCCATAGCTTTACATCTCAGACTCATCAGGCTAGTGGGACGATAATTCCTAGGGTCTGTAGTCGCTCCCTCTTTATGGAGAGGGATGACTGTAGCAGTGCACCGTTCGGTAGGGACATAGCCTGAGATGAGGGTGCGACTGAACAGGGCACACAGATGTAGTGCCAGTTCGCTTTGTAGTTCATGTAAAACACAGCCAGGGATTATCAGGTCTCATGGAAGCTGTATTCTTGGCCTTGGACAATGCAGCTTTAACCTGTGCTGAATTAATGCTGGGTCCCTGGCATTCTTCTAGTATTGTGACTGGTCCTTTGGGGGGGGCAGGTAAAGTTGGCACTGAATCTGTCACCCAGTATGTTGGCAATATCTGTTGGCTCAGTATAGGCAGTACCATTGTGCAGTAACTCAGAGCAAATCTGGGTATTGCCATGGAGGTTCTTGATATAACTATAGAAGGCTTTGTGATTGTTTTTAGTGTCTGCAGCAATTCTGCCTTCATAGCTGGCTTTGGAGGATTTGATGAGGAATCTCAACTTTTTGTTGAGGCTAATGATGGAGTTTTTTCAGTCTTGGGACTTCACCTTTTTCTGCAACAGTTTCTTCCTTCTGTTACAGAGTTTATTAATGGCAGGGGACCACCAGATTGGCTTCCTTTTGTTGGAGGAGAGCGTCTTGGTTCTGTTGGGTATGGCTAGTTCTATGCATTTATGTACATGTTCGTACAGTGCATTGGTGTATGATTCAGCAGTCATGCAGCTATTTTCCATTGGCATTGGTGTCGTGAAGTTAGCCACCTCTGTTTTTAGCAGCCCAAAGTCAGGTTTGGGGAAGTTTTTGTTACCTTTGTGAGGGGTGTGGGTGAGATGTGGATTTCCATGGTGATTAGTTTATGGTCGGATCTGACCAGGGAGGGATTGACTACTGGTGTAGAGCAATGGTCGTCCATGTTAGTAATAACCAGGTCAAGGATGTTGCTTCCTCTAGTGGGGGTCAGAATGAGCTGGTCCAGGGCTTTGGAACTGATGAATTCCAGGAAGTGTTGGGCCAGTGTATTGGTACTTGAATAGTTCTCCCAGTTGATGGAGGGGTAGTTGAAGTCTCCTACTATGAGAATGTTGGAGTGGACCTTGATAGATTCCAGGATGCTTAAGAACATGGAGTGAGAGTCTCAGAACATGGTTGGGGACCGGCAGCAGGCTATGACCTGGATCACCATCTTACACAATGTTAGTTGTACCTGAAGTATCTCAGATGCATTATGCTGGGCTACTAGTCTGGAGTTGTGCATATCCTTTATGAATATGGAGACACCACCGCCTTTGGAGCTTTGGTTCATGTTTCGAGGCCAAAAGGTGTGGAATGAGTTATAGCCTGGTAGCACAGGGGTGCTTTCTGTCATTTTAAACCAGGTCTCTGTTACAGCACAAATGTCAGTATTCTCCATTTTGAGGAGTGCTTTGAGCAAGTGCATCTTGAGATTTAGACTTCTAGCATTGAGCAGTTTGACCCTAAGATTGCATTTATTTATAGCTGTTATGGTGGTAATTTGGTCTTTGGAACACCACCTAAAAAGGCACTATAGGGGTGGCAAGAGCCTTAGCCAGTACCTGGAAACCCAGGGGTGACAGATGCAGGCCATCTCTGGCAAAGCATTGAGGTCTCTCAATCATGTCATCCCAAGCAGACAGATACTGGATCCCCTTAGAATGACACCAGAAACTTAGCCAATTGTTGAAGTCAATCATTTTTTTGTTTGCACTGCAATATTATTCTGGGTGACGGCAGGATACTGCTCAGGGCTAAGGTCATATCTGTCTGGGCCACATAATCCGAGAGCTCCACCATGTCTCTTTTCATGTAGTACAGCGAGGTGTGTCTCAGGTCATTCACACCCACATGGGCAATGACAGAGTCATACTTGTACTTGTTGTGGAGTGACCTGAGTGCATGTGTTATGTGTCAAATTCTGGCACCTGATAAACAGTTGACTGTTACCGTCTCCTTATTCAACCTCATGAGCGGGATATCTGTGTGCCTCACTATTGAGTCACCTATGATTAGTGTGTTGGGCAAGGTGTTTAGCCTTAGGGGTTTAGGTTGAGGGGCACACTGTGGAGGTGAGCTATGTGTCCTGTGGTTTGTGTTGTGTTGTGGTGGTCAAGTGCATTTCTGTCTTGGAGGTCTCTGCTGTTTGGGTAAATTTCTATTGAGAGCCTCCGCAAAGGTGAGTGTGTGGTTTGGGTTTTATGTGAGAGCTGTGATGGTGGGTATTTGGGAGGGCTATGTATTCCATGTGGTGTGGTGCAGGTGTTGACCTTCTCCTCTTGGCCAGCCAGTCCGGTCTTGGCTGGAGAGTGCATAGCTTCCAATTTGGTGATATAAGTGCATCCCTCATAAGTCTGAGTTTGGGAGGTAAGAGGAGAGGGTTGTCTGTGTACATGAGGCAGTTGCTACACTGCCTCAGAATACGCAAGTGCACCAGGTTAATAGGAGAAAGCACAGGGAACTACTCTTTAATCATGCCAGGAGGGGTGGTCGTAAATACTAAGTACTGGAGCTATTTCCATGAAGAACGACTACTGCTGATGGCACTTAGGTGTACTACATGATGCTGACTATACTGTGTACATCATGCAGGACTGACAACCAAAGGTGCTGTTTCCTTAATGACAATCTGCATGTATGGACTGCATTACAGCCCATATATGTGCCATGACAGTCTGCATGTATGGACTGCATTACAGCCCATATATGTGCCTGACAGTAATGACAATCTGCATGTATGGACTGCATTACAGCCCATATATGTGCCTGACAGTAATGACAGTCTGCATGTATGGACTGCATTACAGCCCATATATGTGCCTGACAGTATAGGCTAGTAAGTACCAATTAAAATCATATGAGAAAAGCTTGAGGAATGGCTCATAAGCAGATATGTACTAGCCATTAATATATTAAAGTGTCATGACAAATTTCTAGAATACAGTGACCTTTGCCTCAAAGAAAAAGGATGCAATTTGGCCATTGTTAAATGAGACAAGAATAAATAATTAATTGAGTCATGGCTATAGAAAATATATGTTCTGTATTATGGATTCCTTTCAAACAGGTAGAATTATGGCTTTGCAAAAATGACTGTTTAGGTAATATAATGTAACATTTTTGATATTATTGGGACTGAGGTCAGTGTAATGATGGCTAGGCCACAGAAAACGTAATCATTAAAACCCACCTATCAAACGACCTCCCAGGCCAATACTCCATCAGAAACTAAAACCGGAGTTTTTCCAGGGAAAAAGCTACACCCCAAAAAATCCCCTGCTACTTATGTTTATTAAATCCAAGGTCACACAACTACAGATAAAGTGAAGAAATAGATAACAGCAAAATCAAATTATTCCCCATTCTCTATATCCATCCACAATATACAATCCCCAACATACAAACACACACACACACACACACACACACACACACACACACACACACACACACACACACACACACACACACAAACCCATTATAGATAATTAGTCAGTTTTGTCAACGAAAAATGTCAGGTTTGACAAGGTGAACATTCAGTTAGTGACAGTCAGTCAAAGAGAAATTGAAAAATAGAGGTACAGTGAAAAGGACAGATAACATATTTCGTACTGGACATTCAGAAATAAATTACTCAACATTATTGTTCAGACAAGCTCTTCTTGGTTTGTGTTAGTGTGTGCGTGCTGAGTTATCCAGATCTATTACAGCTTTGTTCCAAAGGGGACAAGAGTTTAATTTGATCATTGCATGGCAAAGGACTGCAGCAATTACACAAGAGTGAGGTTTAAGTATCAAACCCAGGTCCTTCGCAATTAGTGAAATTATTAGAAAACATGCAGGAACATGGCTTTGATGTTTCTTTATAAGGCTGCCCATTTTGCTTTTCAAGGCAAGGGCATTTATAAATAATGCAGTTATTCAGCACCAGTTTACAAAGATGTTGACTGGTACTACATTCCCAGGGGAAAACTGATTTAAAGCTGCCAAAAAGGAAAGTTCTCACATGTGATGACCGACCAGCAATTAGATCATATCTCTCATCTGCTATGATTTTTGCATTCAGATTTAGTCTTGCCCCTCCTACATTACCAAGTTTGTTCACGAAATCAGACTTGTTTAAGGGTTAAAAATTATTAAATAATAGGAGAAAAACATAATACAAATATTCTTAGCATTAGCAATAGAGAGTCTAGTATCTTAACTGCTTCCACTGTGAAAAATAAGATGCTCCCCTTTTTGACCTGCTACTATGATTATTAAAGGTCATTGCAATGATTTTTAATGCTCAGAGGGTGAGAGGTCAGAACTGGATTAAGCTAGCAACTCCTAAAGCATACATGTGTATCCATGTATATCATATGCGTGTGTGTGTGTGTGTGTGTGTGTGTGTGTGTGTGTGTGTGTGTGCGTGCGTGCGTGCGTGCGTGCGTGCGTGTGTGTGTGTGTGTGTGTGTGCGTGTGAATGTGTGTGTGCGGATGTGTGTGTGATGTGTGTTTTGAATGCAGTTATTTATTTCTGCAAGTTACAACTTATGAATGTCATAACAAATATCCATTTTGGAATGTACATATTTCAATGCATGCTTTTTGGTACTTACATGGCATGGGATGTTTGTCTTTGAAGATTCCACTGTTTTTCAAGAGCTTGAAGATAGTGATGTTGCCATGTTTATATCAATTCCAAGTTTGGGATCTGCAGTAAGGTATTATTCAAATCTTGACAAAAAAATCTGGAATAATTAAACTATGAAATTACAAAATGTTACGAGACCAAATTAACTTTTGTATATTGCACGTAAATAGATGACTTCTGAATATTTAGTATAAATTAGGTTTAAATTAATTTATACAGCTCAGGATAAAATTATTCACAGAATCATACAATCACAGAACATACAAGAAAACTGGGCCCAGTGGCCATATACCCACCCTTAGACCTTATCTCCTTTATCAAGGAACAACAGACCATTCGCACAAGGGGTGAATTTCACAATACCCACTCAGTTGTATAATTGCTGTTTATTTATTTCTTTTATTTTATTATTTATTTTACATTTGTTAAGTGGGAAAGTCCATCTGGATATGTGTCCTTTTTCAGTGGTGGCCTGGGGAGAAAAGCTCCAATGTCATGCAGTACATAGTCATTAGTATATGGTATAGCAGCAACATTTTTAAAAACATTTATTTGATACATAACTCTAATACAGTAATTGTTTTACAGGAGTTAAACTATAGTAAATATAGCAAGAACATTTACTACAATAATAGTTTCACAGGAGGCAAACAATAGGAATTATAGCAAGAACATTTAATACATCATGAGGACTTGTACTTAATTTCAGTGCATAGAGCTTTGAAACAAAGAGAGATATAGATATGATGAAGACATTATAAATTGATAGAGATATGTTTTACATAAAAATCTACAAAGAGTTAGTTGAAAGAGTTCACTGTTTGAAGAGGTGGTCTAGTGTAGTGGTGAAGGGGAGTTGGAAGGTTGGTTTGGGTGGGTCTAGCCTGGACTGTGACAGGAACAGAGCCAGGAGTTTGCAAGGTTGGTTTTTAAGAGTTTTTTAAACTGTTTAGATGTGGAAGTGGTCATTAGTGGGTTGGTCAGAGAGTTCCAAAGCTTGGTAATATAGTTGGAGAAGAGGGCTAAACCTGCTGAGTTTTTTGATTTGGTGACTTGGAGGAGTGGTTTATTGTTTGAGCAAAGGGATCTAGCTGCATAGTATGGTTGAATAATGTCCTTGAGGGCTGGGCTCTTTTGTGAGTGGTGGAGGATTTTATGAGCTAAGGTAGTTGATTAAACTGAAGTAAAAGAGGGAGTTCTAGCCAGTGAAGCTGCTTGAGGGATAGACGGTGGTGAGATTTATAGGAGGCATTTAATGGTAAATTTGGAGATTTTGTTATAGCAGGTTTCAAGCTTGGCAAGGTCGGTTTTATGGAGGTTTGTTAGAATTAGGGATGCTTATAGGAGTGTTGATAGTAGATGTGTTCTAGCAATTGTGATTTTTGTACTTTGTTAGAAACTGTTTATTCCTATATAGGATGCCAAGTTTCTCGTGAACCATTTTGATGGACTGGTCTATGTGGAGGTCAAATTTCAGGTTATTATTGATTATAGCATCTAGCAGTTTGGTATATGGGTAGCAGTGATTATGGTTTTGTTTTTAGAGAAGATATGGAAGATTGTGGAAGGAGAAATATTTCTAGTGGGTTAGAAAGGCATAAGTTTAGTTTTGTTGGGATTTAATATAAGTTGGAAGTTTGTTATCCATGTTTCAACAGATAGGAAGGAGTCTTGGGTGATGGATTGAAGGTCATTAAGGATAGAAGCAGAGCAGATCGGAGTAGAGTCATCAGCTTATTGAATGACATTGACATGGGGAGTGACAGAGTGGAAGTGATTCATAAATAGTGAGAAGAGAAGGGGTCCAAGGATAGAGCCTAGTGGTACCCCTAAGGTAATTGGTAGGATGGGTGAGAGGGACTCTTGCCAACGAATGGTTTGTTGACAATCTGTTAAGTAGCTTTGAAACCAGGCTATAGAGATGTTGCTGAGGTTGTGGGAGGAGAGGACATTAATGAGTTTGCTGTGACTGACCATATCCAAGGCCTTTGAAACTTTGAAAGGTCCAGGAATATTGCTGATACAAATTGGGGGTTGTTTCTGTGCAGATTAACTGTGATTGTGAAGGATAGTAGGGCTATTGTGGTACTATGTGCAGGACAGGAACCATTTTGCGTATGGGATAGGAGGTTGTGAGATAGTAGATATTCCATGAGCTGGGAATGTACTACTCTTTCCAGGATTTTAGATGGGGGGGGATGGCAATGGGGTGATAATTAGTAAGTTCATAAGAGGTACCACCTTTGTGCAGAGGCAAAATATGTGAGATTTTCCAAACAGTGGAGACATATGCCTCTGTAATGGATCTATTTATAAGTATGGTTATTGGGTAGGAGATGGCTTCGGATGCAATTTTTAGATAATCTGCAGGAAATTTATCAGCAGCTAATGTAGTTGGTTTTAGTTTTTTAAGTACTTTTTGATGTAATAGATGGAAGCTGGGTTTAGTTTGAAGAAGTTAGTGCTATTTTGAGGAGGATATTGGTGTTTGTTTCTATGGGGTAGGGTTAGTGTTATTGAGATTGTTGGCTAGGGTTTGAATGGATTCTGTAAAGTAGTTGTTGAATTGTGTGGCCACACTTTGACAGTTGTCAGCTGGTTTTGGTGAGGGTGTGGTATTTTTACCTGCTTGCAATAGGTTGTTTACTGCTGCCCAGAATTTTTGTGGGTTATTCTGATGTTTTATTTGGATGTTGTGGTAGTAGTTGGATTTGTCAGTTTTAATTAACTTTTTGACTTTGTTTCTAAGTTCGAGGAATTGTTGTTTATTGGTACTGGTTTTGTTCTTATGGAACTGTAAACAGGCCTTGTCCCTGTCTTTGAGTACTGCTCTAGTTTCTTTGGTTAACCAGGGTGCATAATTGGATTTTACTCTAATGTTTCTAGTTGAGGCATGGGTATTGAGAATGCCGAGGAAGGTGTTGTTGAAGGAGAGTACTGCCTCATCTAGAGGCAGTTGTTTGAAATGTTCCCAAGAACAATTTTTAAGAGCAGAAATAAATTTATCAGGATTGAAATGCTTTTTGCTCCTAATTGTGTGGAAGGACGTTTGATGTGGTGCATGGTTACGATCGCTTAAGAGAAATGTTGGGCGATGGTCACGCAGATTGTCAGGGAGGCCATCTGAGTGGATTGACAGATGGGGAGAATTAACTAGAATACAGTCCATTATGGATTCTCATTTAGAGGTTCTATCATTCCTGGTTGGAGATGAGATGAGTAGGGCAAAGCTGTACAGGTTAATGTGGGTAATGGGAGCTGGGGAAGAACATAGAAGCCAGTCTATATTGAATTATCCCATTAAGATGGTCTCTTGAGGGAGGGATATGTAACACCATTGTAAAAGGGTTTCCAGAATGACAATGTTGTTACTTTATTTTATTTTTTTATTTTTTTTATTTATTTTACATTTGTTGACCGGGCTAGTCCAACTGGATATATGTCCATTTTCAGTAGAGGCCCAGGGAGAAAAGTTCCGCTTTTAAACTAGATAAAAACAAGACAATACAAAAGAAACACAATACAAAAAAGGATACATGCAATATGTAAAGTAAATAAAAATTTCTCCATCAGCTTAGGTTATATAGAAACTAAAAATAAACAGATTGTGAGTAGTAGGTTAATAAGGTAGAATGCAGTATTATGACCAAGAGAAAGGGATAGATAATTCAATATTAGTATAAAGGGTAAGAATGTGTCTTTAAAAATGGTATAAAAAGGTTATGAAAGGTGAATAAAAAGGTAATGTAAGGTGTAAAACACAGGGTAGATGGTGAAATTTTAGAGGACAGGGAAGTAGGAGAAAAAATCTGGAGGGTAAGTACAAGAGGAAGTAATTATAGTCGAGGTGGAAGAAATAGAAAGGTTTATGTATGAGGTGGGAAGATAAGAGTTCACAGAGGAATGAATAAGTAGTAAGGAGCATGCCCAGGGATAGCATGTTGGGAATAAGACAATAGGATGGGGAAGAGTGAGGAATTGCTGTTATACTTCAAAGTGGGTAAGGAGGAGAGATATAGAAAGGGTAATGGTTAGTCTGGGTTAGTACAAGGACAAAGCCATTGTGATTTTAAGTGAATTTTTAGTTGATTTTTAAGGAGTGGTAATGATGAAAGAGATGTAAGTTTAGTGGGAAGCTTGTTCCAAACCTTCCCCACAGAATTAGAGAAAAGAGAATCACCAGCCTTGTTGTGGGATTTCTGGATGGTAACCAGTAGTTTATTTGCTGAGCGAAGGTTAGAAAGGTTTGTGTAGGGGGAGATAAGGCTACTGAGAATAGGTGTCTTACTAGGTTGATATAGTATTTTATGAGTAATGGAGAGTTGTTGAAATTTGAGCTGGTTATTTAGTTCAAGCCATCCTAGAAGTTTTAGGTTTAGACAGTGATGTGTTCTAAATGAAGACCCAGTAGCAAACCTGGCAATATTGTTATAGGAAGTAGACAGTTTGTTTAGGTTGCTTTTGGAAAGATTCGTATAAACTGGCGAGGCATAGAAGAGGGTGGAGATCAGATGGGTCTGGGCAATAGTAGTTCTGGCTTCTGGTGTAAGAAAAGGTTTTATTCTATATAAGGATCCAAGTTTTCTGTTTATAGTTTTGATGGTGGCATTAATATGAGCATCAAAGTTGAGGTTGTGGTCAATCAATACACCTAAGAGTTTTGTAGTTGGGTCAGGAGCTATGATTGTACCATCAATGGAGGTAATAGAGAAATCTAGTGGGGTGGATTTGTTAGTTGGAGTAAATAATAATAGCTTGGTTTTTTTGGCATTAAGGAGGAGATGAAGTTGTTGGAACCAGTTTTCAACATGGTTGAATACTGATTGGGTGATGGCCTGGAGTTCAGATAAGGTGGTTGCTTTACAAATCAAAGTGGAGTTAGCTCTATTGTATGCAGATAGGTAGAGGTAGATTAGTAGAAAGGTTGTTAATGAATATGGAGAATAGTAGAGGTCCCAGGATAGATCCCTATGGGACACCAAGGGTAACAGGGAGATGCTTGGATAGATTATTATCCCAAAGAACAGCTTGCTGTCTATTGTGCATATAGGACTTGAACCACTGTAATGCTTGTGTGTCAAGTGAGAACGAGGTGAGTATATTGAGTAATAATTGATGGTTGACCATATCAAAAGCTTTTGTGAGATCAATGAATAGTGCAGAGGAGAGCATGTTATTGTTACGATGTTTATTAATACAGTCTGTAAAGGATAGGAGAGCAGTAGTGGTACTGTGGAATGGTCTAAAACCATGTTGACAATCAGCTAGGAGGTTATATTGAAGAATGTGGTCAAGAATTTGTTGGTGGATACATTTTTCCATAATTTTGGCTAGTGGTGATAGTAGGGCTATGGGCCGGAAGTTAGAGAGTTCAGTTGAGTTCCCTCCTTTGTGAAGTGGGATTATATGAGAGATTTTCCATAGTGAAGGAATGGAGCCTTCAGTTATGGTTCTATTAATAAGAATAGAGATGGGGTAGGCAAGAGCTTTAGCAGCAGTTTGAAGGTATTCAGGTGGTAGGAGATCGGCTGAGGGTGTACCGGGTTTGAGCTTATGAAGCAGAGTATAGATGAGGGCTGTGGGAATAGGTTTTAAGTAAAAGGTAGGTGGTAGGTTAGTGGGGGAGGGTGATTGGGTAGGGCTGAGAGGTGGTAGGGAGTTTGCTAGAGATTGGATAGTTTCAGTAAAAAAGCTGGTAAAAGCATTAGCAATCTCATTTGGAGAGTTCTGGGAGAGACCAGATGGGGTTGGTGTTTTAGAGAGTCCTGGATGTAAGAGTTTATTTATGCCTGACCAGAAGCTTTTGGGTTGACTATGGTGATTTTGTTGGAGTTTGAAGAAATAATGTTTTTTATCCTGAAGTATTGATTTTTTGGTTGCATTTCTTAGTTGTCTAAAGTGTTGCTGATCAATTGGGTATTTGGTGTTTCTCCATTTGGACCATATTTTGTTTCTTTGTAGGATTTGTTGTTTGGTTTCTTTAGTGAGCCATGGGGCTGCTTTGCATCTAGTTCTTATGGAGCATGAGGGGGCATGGAATTCTAAAATTTGTAGGAATGTGGAGTTAAAATGGGATACTGCTTCGTCATTTGGCAGGTGCCTTAAGGGTGACCAGTCACAGGCTTGAAGCTCAGTTTGAAAATTGACTGGATTAAATTTTTTTTTTTTGTTGCGGGTGATTTTAAAGGTAGGTTACTTGGTGGCATGTACCCACCTATTATATTAAGATGTTTGTTGGGGTTGATGGTTAATTTGGCTATAATTAGCATTTTTTTAATTTTAAAAGAAGAAAGTGTGTCTGATACCTTAATTTGTAGTGGAAGGTTTTTGCAGAGAAGAGATAAGCATTGCATGACAAATCTGTCTCTCTACCTTGTTTTGTTCTTTTGCTGAAGCTAGTTTAAATCCCTGGTTCTAGTGTTAGTAGAGTTGATTCATTTTTATTTGCTTATTTTGTTTATTATTTGTTTCACATTTGTTTACCAGGAGAGTCCGACTGGGCACAACCCATGTTCAGCGAAGATCCAAGGAGAGAAGCTCCAAATAGTAACAATACATAAAAACATTAATATGATGATACTTTTTATATAATGGTGAAGGACGTGACATTTTTGGAGGTATACATTGTCTCTGATTACTGGATTTGTAATGGCCCAAAAGGCAAGGAGCAGAATGCTCCTAAGAAGTTTATGGGATACTCACTGGAATTGGGTGGCAGAGTGGTGAAGCAGTTAACATTGTTGCCTTACAGCAAAATGTTCTCCAGTTCAGTTCTCGGCTGAGGTGCCTTCTCTGAGGACTCTGAATGTCCTCCCTGAACTCACGTAGGTTTCCTCTGGGTACTCCGGTTTCCTCCCACATTCCAAAGCCATGCATGTGAATCATTTCTCACTGGGCCACTGCTGAAAATAGGACCTGTCCTAGTTGGACTTTCCCAATCAAAAAATGTTAAAAAAAAAAAAAAGGACAGTGTTTCCAGTCTCTTCTGGTACCTCTTATCTTTTAGCTTGTGATCTTTTTAGTTAGAAGCCTCTGGGGTCTTTCCAGATGCTTGATATACCTAATAAGATTTATTTATTTATTTTTATTTATTTGTTTATTTACGTTTGTTTACTGGGATAGCCCAACTGGGTGCAGGCCCATTTTCAGCAGAGGCCTGGGAGGGAAGCCTCAGTAGATACAAATAAGTGATACACAGGTTAAAAACTTATGCAATAGAAGTGAATACAAAGGAGCACAAATTATACATAAAACATAGTAGTAAACAAGAACAATTGTTGTTACAGGATATACTTTGCGCGTTATACATTTGGTATTCATTATCTAGGTAGATGTGAGTATGCCACTATTTGTAGTAGACACTTTCCACAGTATTGATGAGGAGTTCCAGAGCAATGAGGAAATTAGGGTCAGTGTGAAAGGGTTAGACAGAGTACTGAGAGAATGTAAGATGAGACTTGTGGTGAATTTATAAATGAGATGAGTTAGAGCTATAGCAAATAGACAAAAAAAATCTACGGAGGAGGTAGTCAAGGTATACAAGAGAAAACAATAAAGCTGGAGGGATGCTTGTCAGCCAGGAGTTAGACAAGAGCAGAGCCAAGAATTAGATAGGTGGGACTTGAGAGGTGTTTTGAACTGTGAGGGATTGGTAGTGGTTAGGATGTGTTAGGGAGCCAAGTTCCAAGTCCTGGAAGTTCGATTAGAGTAGAGAGCATCTCCATAACAATTGTTAGCTTTTGTGACTTGTAAAAGGAATTTGTCAGAAGAACTCAGGTGTCTTTTGTTAGACTGAGGATGAAGTAGATTACGGAGTGCTAGACAGTTGTCAGGTTGGTATTTTATGCCTTGGGCCATTGTAAGTTGTGTTAGAGTTGGGTAATTAGGCAACTCAAGCCAGTTTAGTTGGCATAAGGCAGTGCGGTGATGGGATCTACATGGGGTGCTGGTAGCAAATTTGACAATCTTATTGTAACAGGTGTCTAGATTCATCAGGTCTGTTTTGTTCAGGTTGTTGATGATAGGAGAGGCATAAAGAAAGAAATAGAGTAGGTGAGTCCTGGCAATAGATTGCCTTGTAGAGTTGGTATGCTAAAGTTTAATTCTGTAAAGATGACCTGATTCTGTAAAGATGGACTTTTTTATGATGAGCTTGTCGAATCTCATGTTATTATCAATTGTAACTCAGAGCAGCTTAGTGTTTGGTACAGGTTATATCTTGGTATTGTTAGATGCATATATCTGAAGGGGGGCAGAAGGTCTGAGGTTTTGTTATTTGAAAAAAATCATAATTTTAGTTTTATTGGAATTAAGAATTAACTGAGAGTCAGAGAGCCAGGATTTTACTGCTGCGAAGGAAAGCTTGGTTATTTATTGGCATTTAGAGAGTGAGGGGGCCACACAGATGAGTGTGGAGTTCTCAGCGTACTGTATGATTGTAGCTAGGTGGGCAGCAGTCTGGAGCTTACTGGTGAATATACTAAATAGGAGTGGACCTGGATGCATCCGAAAATGGGGATTGTATGTGTTAAAAGGTCTGAAGCCTGTGGAGTACAGAGGGCTAAGAACTTCCTTGGAGCTACATGAAGTGCATTCTGCAATTAGCTGTGTCAGGTAAAAAGATTTCCTAACCAATGTTGTAATGTGATGGTCAAAGGCAAGGGAATTATCTACCCACATCTCAAGGTTTCTCAGTATACTTTCATTTTGAAGTGGGGTCTTGTCTATAATATAAGATGGATGAAGGGATTGTTTACCAAATGTGATGACAGTTCACTTTTTAGTATTTGGTTTTAATCTCTTGCACCAATTGCTGACGTGTGAGTTCTGTTTGGAGCTACTACATATCAAAGGAGGTCACCATGTCTGCAGTCTTCCACAAACTTGATTCGCTAGTGATCCCTATTTATTGGGTGGAGATTTGTGAAGTATATGTCAAATAGTAGGGATCCCAGCAAAGAGACCTGAGGGACACCACTTGTCACCTTCATATTTGCTGAGCACTAACCTACCACATAGAGTCTATCCCTTGACTAATTTGTTATCCACCTAACTCTGTAGGGGTCATTTTGGAGTTCATTTAGCTTCTTTATTATGTTTCCATTTTGCATTGTGATTGTGTCAGAATCCTTAGCCAGGTCATGATATGCTGTATGGTCAGCATGTCCACTGTGTTGTTACTTAGCTTAGTTGTTTAGCTTGTGTTACTTTCTCAAAGAGGTTGACCAGATTCATTAGACAAAGCCAAACTGCAGAGGGGTCAAGCCTTATAAGATTTTTTATATCATTGTTAATTAGCTAAGTTATGATACATTCCAATGTTTTTTAGATGAGGCTAGTTAGGCTCACAGGCCTACAGTTTCAGAAACAGTTGTAGGTCACCGTTATGACATGACATCACAACAGCTGTGTGTCATACTTCAGGTACAAAACCAGTGGCTAAGGTCAGGCTGAATAGCTGTACAGGGAGTTCACTAGGGTGTGCTTTGTACTGTTTATAAGACGGTCAGGTATGTTATCAGGTCCCATGGAATTGTTAATGTCAACCTTGATGTGAGGGGTTTTGTTTTGCTATATAGTTTATGAAGCTTTTTTTATTTTATTTTATTGCATTTCTTATTTGTATATATGCATTCCTTGGCTGATTTAGTTTTAAACTTCCAATTTTGTTTGGATATAATAAAGACTGCTAAGTCAATTCATATATCCAAGTGTATAGAGAGTTTATTACCATAACTACCATAGCTATATCAGTATCTTGGATAATACAGTTAAACTTGAATGCTGAGACTTCATCGTATAAATGTAGAAGGTTTGTTGGTTTGAAGTCTCTGAACTTTTGTGATATTTGCATTTAACAGATAGGAGGCTTTGAAGGGAAACATTACCATCATTCTATTTAACTGGAAAAGGGTGTACTGGGGAATAGCTGATAAAGATGCCATTTAATTTTATATATATATATATATATATATATATATATATATATATATATATATATATATATGGGTTCACTTTATAATTTCGAAATACTGAAATACCGAATTTCAGTATTTCTAAATAATAAAGTCGAAAACTGAAAATCGCAAAAGTGCATAATCGAGAATTTGAATATCTTAAATTCGCGGTTGTGGCTTACAGTACATGACGTGCAGTGTTGGGAGTATATCGTGTATGGATGTAGGTGCAATTGAAGGTAAGTGAGTGTTTTATAAGGGTTATGTGTGGGAGTTTGAGTGTGTCTGAATGTGTGGATGTATGTATATGTGTGATGTTTGTTTGTGTGCAAGGGACTGTGAAATGTGTGGGTGTGTGTTTCCTTTTTGTGTCTGTGCGATCTTGGAGTTAGTATATATAAGTAGGGAGTGTTGGGGGCACAGCCTCCCACATGGGGGGGTGCAGGGGGGGCTTGCCTCCCTGCTTACATGTAGTGTAGGTTTGTTTGTGTGTGTTTTGTTTGTTGTAGTGGCGAATGTCATAGAAAGATTTGTAGTATAGTTAACTTTAGTGTTTACAACTACACTTTGATGCCCATTGAATATGAACATATTAAACTTTTTCCAGAGGCATGAAATTTATTCCAACCCCTTACTTTGATGTAGTGGACACCTTAATTGAATTAAAATTATTCCGTAGGGAACTTAATTTAGCAATATTTTTCAAAGGTAACACAAAGTTAACTAATAAGAATAAGTTAGTAAAAAAAAGTACTTTTGTACCCCCCACCCCAGTGTATCCAGTTATGAAAAAGTGGTCACCAGAGAAATTTATAAACTTTCAAAAAATATTTCAGGACACAAGACAAAATACAATTTGACAAAGGAAGAGAATAATATACTCAGGGAAATTAAGACCAATTCCAATATTTGAATTATGAAACCTGATAAAGGTGGGGGAATAGTGATTTTTGACACAATGGAGTATGTGAACAAAACGTGCGAAATATTACAAGAAACGGGTAACTATGAGGGCATATCATTAAACGAAATTCATATTGCTTATAGAAGAATACAGTTATTCCTTGAGGAATATTTACTTGAAGGTAGAATAACTGTGGAAGAGTATGGATATATGAAAGCTGATTTCCCAAAGCTGGCTATAATCATAGGGATACCTAAAATACATAAGGACATCAACAACCCACCTTTTAGACCGATTATGTCGGGTAGTCAAGCTAAAACATATTACATGGGAAAAGCTGTTGACATCTGGCTTAAACACATTTATGACAATGTCAATTATGTGCTTAAAGATTCCTGGGACTTCCTGAGATGATTGTCTAAAGAAGTATGGAAGGAAGACCTGATGTTTATAACAATTGATGAGGTAGATCTTTTTTCTAGCATTCCCAAACAGGAAGGTTTAGAAAGCATTTACAACAGTATGCATAAATATGCCAAACTGAGTAATGATAGACTCAGTCTCATTTCAGAATGTATGGACATCATATTAGACAATAATTACATCTTTTATGAAGGAGAACATTATAGGCAGACTAGGGGTGTGGCTATGGGAACAGCCTCTGCCCCCATTTATGCAAATTTAGTTATGATGGATTTGGAAGACAATAATTTATTTAACAACTCGCATTTCCAGTATGTAAGATCGTCTTTTCGTTTTCTGGATGAAATTGTTATATTATGGGATGGCCCTTACGAAAGTATAACCTCTTTAATGAGTTATATAAAGAGCACTAGTACTTTTTTGAAATGTACACATCAGGTGGAAGGAGCTTATCTGGATGCTCTCATTGTTAAGACATCTGCAGACACCTACTACTGCAAATTACAGCAAAGTCACCAAAACAATCCCCAAACGTTCTGCTCTAGTGTAAATAATCTCCTGTACCCAGGCCACTCACGCACACCTTCCCATCTCAGGCCAAACAAAATACCCCCCAACAAACTGCCAATACCTTCAATACCTTCTTCACAGAGACCATACAATCACTAGCCAGTCAACTAGTCCCTGACAACTCAAGCCGCCCCACCACTATACCTGGCACTCTACCAACATTCCATCTGCAACCCATCTCAACCACTCTCATCTATAAGTTCATCCAAAAACTTAAACCTTGTACTCCTTCTGCTGACCAACTACCATCTGAATACCTGCAAAAAGCAGCCAAAGTAATTTCTTACCCCATATCCATCCTCATAAATAGAAACATTAAAGAAGGAATTGTTCCAGACATCTGGAAAATCTCCCATATTATCCCCCTACACAAAGGGGGTACCTCCAATGATTATTCCAACTACCGGCCAATAGCTCTATTATCACTCTTAGCAAAAATTATGGAAAAATGCATTCACCAACAACTATTAAACCATTTATCTCAACATAACATCATAGCAAACTGTCAGCATGGCTTTAGGTCATCCCATAGCACCACAACTGCCCTACTATCCTTTACAAAAGCCATCAATAGAAATCGTAATAAAAACAACCTCTCTTCTGCACTCTTTATTGACCTCTCAAAAGCGTTTGACATGATAAACCATGCCCTTCTTATCAACATTCTTGAATCCCCTTCCCTTGACTGTCTGGCAGTTAAATGGTTCAAGTCCTGCCTTACCAATAGGCAACAGGCAGTTCTCTGGGAAAATAATATATCATCCCTTCTGACAGTCACACTAGGAGTCCCTCAGGGCTCTATTCTAGGTCCACTTCTTTTCTTACTGTTTTATCAACGACCTCCATGTAGCCATTCCACAAGCCACCTGCATTCAATGTGCAGATGATTCCACACTAGTATGCTCAGCAAACTCCCCAACTGATTTACATTCTCTTACTCAGAATGTTTTCAACATAGTTGAAACATGGTTCACAAAATGTTGCCTCCTGCTCAAAGCCAAAAAAACTAAACTCCTTCTCTTCACACCCACCAGTAAGTCCTCCCCCCCATAGATTTCTCTGTTATCTCCAATAATGGCACAATTATAGTCCCTGACTCTACCACTAAATTGCTAGGAATTACTATTGACAATAACCTTACATTTGACAGCCAGATAAATAACACCATAAAAACTATCAACAGAAAAATAGGCTCCTTATATAGAATTAAACCTTTCCTAACACCAATACACAGAACTAAGATTGCACACTCCCATTTAATTTCAACTCTTCTGTATGCCTCACCAATATACGCTAATCTAAAGAAAAATAATCTCATCAAACTAGGTAATTCCTATAATAACATCGCCAGATTTGCCACCGGCAATCCTTTTAGAACTCATCACTGTCTGAATCTAATGCAGCTAGGCTGGCTTGAATTTCAAAACCAATTAAAACTTTCCCAATTTACCATTGCCCACAAGATATTTTATAAACCTAACAGCACCCCTATACTCTCCAATCTCATAATCCCATACAAAAATCTAAATTCTCTTTGCTCTTCCAGCAAACTTCTTGCTAGCATAAGCAAGTCTTACAACACGGCTGGAGTTTCTCTGTTTTCCAACTCTGTGGGAAAAAACTGGAACCTACTGCCTAATGAACTAACTTTAATTTCTTCACTGCCTCTCTTTAAACAAAACCTCAAAAGACACCTCAAAACACACTGGTTATGCCCCTACAGCAACCCTGATTAACCTTCTGCTTCACTACAGATATTTCTCCTCTTGAACCTCTACTTATTTCACTTTCATTGAAGTAGGACTGTAACTGTTTAACAGAATATTGGCATAATTTATTCTGCTTGATGCTCTGCAAGTCTCTATCCTGTTTGATATAATTATAGTCTACCTGTATCTTACTGCATATTGAATTATTCCTGTACATTTTGTAACCTTTACTACTGTAAATACCTACTTTACTTTATTAATACTACTGTATTTTTTTTAGTATTCTTATTACTTCCTGTCTTTTTAATAATCTTCTATTGAAATCAGTTCATTTACTATGTATTAATATTAATTTTAATTTGTAATTTTTAATTGTTATATTTCAATTTTTTGTTGCCAATGGAGCTTTTCTCCCCGGGCCTCTACTGAAAATGGAAATAAATCCAGTTGAACTAGCCCAGTTAACAAATGTAAAATAAAATAAATAAAATAAATAAAATAAATATAGAATTTTTAGAAAGTCTACTTTTAGTAACAACTATTTAGAATATGAGAGTAACCATCAGAGGAAAATGTTCAGGAACATCTTTAAAGGACAATGTATAAGAGCAGCAAGGATGACCTCTTGCTATGAAGACCTGATTCAGGAACTAGAATACATGAGTTCTTTATTTCTGGAGAGAGGGTACCCAGAGTTTTTAATCAGAGATGTGGCCAACTGTGTAGTGAGAGAGTGGAATAAGAAATATAAACCTCTGTTAGGAGAAAGGGCTCCTGTACAGGCCTCAGCTTCTAGTGCCGATGAAGCTAATATTCAACACTATAATAGGGCATGTATCATTAAATATGGTCCATATGCAGAGAAGGTTAAGCATTTAATAAGTAACAGTTGCAACATTCTGAAATCTGATGAGGATATTTGTCATTTGTTAGAAGACAAACCCACTTTTGTCTTTAAGATGGACAAAAATATTAAAAGGACATTGGAAACGAGCAGTGGAAATGGTACAAGGAGTAAGAAGACAGGCCACACGCAAAAATGTGGAAGCTGTAACTACTGTCATTATATCTTAGAGAAGGAAAGCATTATCTTGGACAATGTTAATAGAACGGAAGTTAGATTTAGAAAAGGAAATTGCAACGCCAGACACTTGGTCTATCTGGCAAAGTGTATGCTTTCTTCTGGATATTATATTGGAAAGACCGACAGACGTTTTAAGAACAGAATATATGACCATCAATATAACATTAGTAAAAAGGATTCAAACAATGCTTTATACAGACACATAGAGAAAGAAGGGAATGATCATGTTTTTAAGTTTGCTATTTTGGAACAGGTTTTTGACAATCCGAGGGGAGGGAATATCAAAAGTGTGCTGGGGAGAAAGAGGTAAAGTGGCAGTTGTTAATGGATGCCACAAACCCGCCCCCAGATTAAATGACAGTATCCCCATTAAACCTGTTTTGATTTCACGTTGTTGGAATGTATATTTAGTTGTTTAATTATTCATACATTCATTTTTAATGAATTACATCAGTAAATGTTATTATTGATACTATGTACCTTTAAATAACTTGATACTTTGTATTGGCTGAATTTTTGGCACCAATTTTTAGATTTATATATAGGGGCTTATCACAGGCTTTAGGTATTCTGATGAAGTCAATGTGTGATGTTGATGAAAGCGCTTAATCTTTCTTTTTAATAAACTTGCCGTGAGATAACCCTAGATTTGTTTTTTGTGGATCCACGACATTCGCCACTGGTATGTTTGGATTTTGGATTTATTTCTTAGTTGTTACCTCACACACTTTCATATTTTATTGATTTGTTTGTTGTAGTGTGAGTTGGACAATGTATGTGTTGTATGATGTATGGTTTGTATGTGTTCGTGATTGTGTGCTTCGTGGTTGTGTGCTGTCGGGATTATGGGTGTTCGACTTTATGATTTCGAAATACTGAAATTCGTTATTTCAGTATTTTGAAATTATAAAGTGAATCCATATATATATATATATATATATATATATATATATATATATATATATATATATATAGGTCTATTTTTAAAGCTCAAAGTTTGAAAACTTTGAATGTCTTATAGTTGAGACCATAAGATCAAAGTTTTGAAACTTCAAAACTTAAAAATAAATAAATAAATAAAAACAATTTTTTTTTACATTTTTGCGAGGGGGGCAAGCCCCACTGTACCCCCCACACCCCCTGCTAATTAAATATACCAACTCTGAGATTGCACTACCGCGAGGAAAACGGTAAATTTCCCATTTCGAGAACTCCATTTAAATAATTCGAACTTTCAAAACTTTGATGTTATGGTCTCGACCATAAGAAATTTGAGGTTTTGAAATGCCGAGCTTTGAAAGTATACCCATATATATCTATATATATCTGTATATCTATATATATCTATATATGAAAATGTATGTATATATATATATATATATATATATATATATATATATATATATATATGGATTCACTTTATAATCCCAAAATCCTGAAATACCGAATCTCAGAAATGCGAGACCATAAAGCTGAAAGCTCTAAATACTGAAATCCCAAAAGCCTGAAGTTTGAAATTGCAAATCCTACACTAACCAGACACCACACACATACACAAACACACACCTTCCCCCCACACACAAACCTACACTACAGACAAGCAGGGGGGCAAGTCCCCCACACCCCCCCTACTTAAATATACTAACTCCAGGGTCACACTACACAGACAAACACACGAAAACACCACCACACACCTACATTCCCCTTGCACACAAACATCACAATCACAACACACATTGACACACACTAAAACCCCTAACCAACACCCTTAAACATACATACTTACCTGAACTTCTATTCAAACACCGCAACACCAGAAGCACTACTTCCACATCTCCGAACGTCGGGATTTTGAAATTCGCGCTTCTGGGGTTTCGGTATTTAGAGCTTTCGGCTTTATGATCTCAGGATTCTGAAATTCGGTATTTCAGAATTTCGAGATTATAAAGTGCTCCTGTATATATATATATATATATATATACATATATATATATATATATATATGGGTGTGTGTGTGTATATACATATATATATATATATATATATATATATATATATATATATATATATATATGGGTCTATTTTTAAAGCTCAAAGTTTGAAAACTTTGAATGTCTTATAGTTGATACCATAAGATCAAAGTTTTGAAACTTCAAAACTTAAAAATAAATAAATAAATAAAAAATTTTTTTACATTTTTGCAAGGGGGTTAAGCCCCACTGTACCCCCCACACCCCCTGCTAATTAAATATACCAACTCTGAGATTGCACTACTGCAAGGAAAACGGCAAATTTCCCATTTTGAGAACTCCATTTAAATAATTCAAACTTTCAAAACTTTGATGTTATGGTCTCAACCATAAGAAATTTGAAGTTTTGAAATGCCGAGCTTTGAAAGTATACCCATATATATCTATATATATCTGTATATTTATATATATCTATATATGAAAATGTATGTATATATATATATATATATATATATATATATATATATATATATATATATATATATATGGATTCACTTTATAATCCCAAAATCCTGAAATACCGAATCTCAGAAATGCGAGACCATAAAGCTGAAAGCTCTAAATACTGAAATCCCAAAAGCCTGAAGTTTGAAATTGCAAATCCTACACTAACCAGACACCACACACATACACAAACACACACCTTCCCCCCACACACAAACCTACACTACAGACAAGCAGGGGCAGTCCACACCCCCTACTTAAATATACTAACTCCAGGGTCACACTACACAGACAAACACACGAAAACACCACCACACACCTACATTCCCCTTGCACACAAACATCACAGTCACAACACACACTGGCACACACTAAAACCCCTAACCAACACCCTTAAACATACATACATACTTATCTGAACTTCCATTCAAACACCACAACACCAGAAGCACTACTTCAACATCTCCGAATGTCTGGATTTTGAAATTCGCACTTCTGGGGTTTCGGTATTTAGAGCTTTCGGCTTTATGATCTCAGGATTCTGAAATTCAGTATTTCAGAATTTCGAGATTATAAAGTGCTCCTGTATATATATATATATATATATATATATATATATATATATATATATATGGGTGTGTGTGTGTATATACATATATATATATATATATATATATATATATATATATATATATATGTATCTCCCTTAGTTGATCTGTCACTCACTTTATCAAAGGAGTGCCATATAGACACTGTTCATCAAATTCAATCTTGAGTGATCTGCGTGTCACGTTGTGAAGATGTTGAATACAGGAAGGTGTATTTTGAAATGTGAGGGTGGGTTTGTTATGTTGAAGCCAAAACTTCTGGATATATCAAACATTTTCTATTAAAGGGTAACAGTGGGTGTGCTTGTGTGTGATAGTGTTTGTGAGTTAGGGTAAGGGCTAGGTAAGGGGATAGGTTTAGGGATGTGTGATTCTTTGCAGGTTAGGCTATTATATAAGGGAATATCTTTTGTGTTATGCCTGTGTGGTTTTGTATGTAGCATGTGTCCAAGCTGTCCTGTGGAGAGGTTTTCTTGAGGTGCGGTGTAGGGTTAGTATTAGGGTCAGGGTAGGAGTTAGCTGTCCTGTGGAGAGGTTTTCTTAAGGCGTGGTGTATGGTTAGTAGTAGGGTCAGGAGTAGCAGTTAGCTGTCCTGTGGAGAGGTTTTCTTAAGGTGCGATGTAGGGTTAGTATTGGGGTTGGGGTAGGAGTTAGCTGTCCTGTGGAGAGGTCTTCTTAAGGTGAGGTGTAGGGTTAGTATTAGGGTCAGGAGTAAAAGTTAGCTGTCCTGTGGAGATATGTTCTTAAGGTGAGGCATAGGGTTACTATTAGGGTCAGGAGTAGGAGTTAGCTGTCCTGTGGAGAGGTTTTCTTAAGGTGAGATATAGGGTTAGTATTAGGGTCAGGGGTGGGAGTTAGCTGTCCTGTGGAGAGGTTTTCCTAAGGTAAGATGTAGGGTTAGTATTAGGGTCGGGGTAGGAGTTAGCTGTCCTGTGGTGAGGTTTTCTTAAGGTGAGGTATAGGATTAGTATTATGGTCAGGAGTAGAAGTTAGCTGTCCTGTGGAGAGGTTTTCTTAAGATGAGGCATAGGGTTACTATTAGGGTCAGGAGTAGGAGTTAGCTGTCCTGTGGAGAGGTTTTCTTAAGGTGAGATGTAGGATTAGTATTATGGTCAGGAGTAGGAGTTAGCTGTCCTGTGGAGAGGTTTTCTTAAGGTGAGATGTAGGATTAGTATTATGGTCAGGAGTAGGAGTTAGCTGTCCTGTGGAGAGGTTTTCTTAAGGTGAGATGTAGGGTTAGTATTAGGGTCAGGGGTAGGAGATAGGGTTAGGGCATCTGTGTAAGATGGTACTCTTTGTGCATTTTTTTATTCTGTTCTTCCTCTGCATAACTATTTGTGTATTGTTTTACACAACGTTTTATAGGCCGTTTAACACAGTCCATTTTTCAAATGATTTGCATAATTTGTACTTCCAATTTACTAACCATTTTGCTTCCCCTGAGGTGTCATATTTTCTTGTTATGCCATACTCCATCCAAGGAAGTCAGAATCTAATAGAAAATGTATCTCAGTTATACCTGCAAAAAGCAAGAGATAAAGACATTGACTTGAAGGGAGAATGATTGTTCATAGAAGGACTTAGACTGGAATAATATTTAACCGACGTAGAAAGACAATGATGAGCCACGCCATCAACAAACCCGTTTCCAAGGCAGCAGCACCATTTTTGTTTAACATGAAGAGACAAACCATTATTTGAGATGCACAGATAGTTATTTTGTGTACCTGGCCTTTTCAAATACTCCTCACTGTAAAGAAACCAAGAATCTGTACAGAAATATCTTTTTGAAAAGCATGGCTAAGTGCAGTCAAGCACCTCTAGATCACAAATTCACTGTGCATGATTGCTCTAAACAATGATTAACAAGTGACAAAGCAAGACAGCGATCCATATTACTGAAATCACAAGCAAGGCTATCTGAAGAAAGTCTAGTCCCTGAAAAAAATAGGAATAGATGTATCTGTACATAAAAATCATAGTAATTAGTGATAGAAAACTGAAATTTGTTCATACTGAGTTAAGAGTCTGATTTTATTAAGACATTGTGTTGTTACACAGATATTACAGAATGTACAGTAGTAGAACATAGTCTTTGTTGATCAGATTCAGCTTAATACATCATGAGGTCACTGCACACTTTACAGCATATAATGCTAGAACAAAGTCATAGAACACCCAGTGCAGATTCTGAATGGAAATGACAAATATATTCCAGTGCTCATTTATTATTCAAAGTGTTAGAAAAATATGTATTAACATATGTGTGCAATGCTTACTTTAAATAAGGGAAGATTAACACGTTTTTATTCTATATGCAGCATTAGTTCTATTTGAAACTGAAAATATGCTTTTCTGAAATTGTGCTTTCTGACACTGCAAGATGCACTCTGACCTAGTTTGCTAGCACAGCAAAATACATGTTTATGCTTTGGAAATGTACTGAAAAGCAGGTGATTTTCTGCTTGGTCAAGAAATTAAATAGAGAATAATAATAATTTCTGTAGATCCATTCATTATGGACAATAAGCTCTGTTCATGCTAATGAAAAAGTGCACAAGCTGCAAGATAGTTAGATAATATAAACAACGAACTGCTTCAGAAATCTGTACTTGCATTGTGCTTGAATTAGCCATAGTACCTAGACTTGTAACATCACATAGCAAGAAAGTTATAATTGACCGGTGGTCGTCAAGGCCATCTTGTTTACTAAAAAATCTTTTTTAAACTTTGAAGAGTCAGCTAGAAATGTGAGAAACATCTGTAAAGTAACAGAATTGTGAACTGGTGATCTGCTACGTCAGTCGTAGTGGGCAATGTCTTGAAAGAAAGGTATAATAACTGTGGCACTTCCTGATTTAGTCAGACAAACTCTGTAACTGCATTTTTTGTCTCCTTGCGCAAGAATAAAGATACCTGAACTGAACCTTATGCTTTTGGTCTTTTGAAGTATTTTTCTCTTAACATTTTTTGGTCCTTTGGAGTCGGAAACCCTCGTTTAGCCTGGGATCAGATGGGCCAGGTGGCATGAAACTGCGCAGGGAAGATACCACATCGGATCTTCTTCATTGAAAGACATCCAACTGAATTGTCGTGCAAAAGAGGCCAGCCACTTTTCTGATCTACGACTGAAGGCGGGTTCCGTTTGAACAGTGAGTGACCAATCGCTGAGGCTCAGGTAGGGTGAATCTACTTTTTTTTCTCTTTTAGATCAGGGACTTGATTGTATTTGTTCTGTGAGAATTTTGTTAAAATTCAGGGACAGAAATATTGCTATCTTGTCATAGATCAGGGAAACAGAATAAGTAGGCAGGTGGTCTGAAGAGACTGTAAACACTTGGTGGTACCACATTAAAAACAAAAGGGTTGCATAACATTTGAAAGGTTAGAACAAAATGGGTAATACGTGCACAAAAACAAAAAGACCCCAAAGTCCACTGTTAACCGAAGACGCAAAATATATGCAATCACAGCGCGCCGACAATGTTAAATATTATACTAAATGGGTTAATAAATATGAATTTGATGGGAAACTAGAAAGATCCTCACTTATCAAACTTATCAGACAGTTAAAATCCGATTCTAAAGGTCGGGTTAAAAAACAGCGTAAATTAGGAGTTCCTCAGGCACACAGGTGGATTGAGGAAGCAAACCGAAGAGAACAAAAGAATAAAAATTCAAAAGCAATGTTTCTAGACAAAGAGGATAATAACTTAGTTATAGCATCGGCCCCTCCGCCCACTCCTGTTCTGGTTCCCTTACCAGTTCCCTTACCGGAATATGAAGCAAAAGAACAAACTGACCCACCTCCACGATATCCAGTTGTTCCTATAAAACCATTACCGTTACTAGGTCTCAAACACGTAATTTAAAAAGGGATATTGACTTATATCAAATGAATGGAAATTCACGGGCTATGAGTGTAGAAGAGATATGCCCACTCATAGAAGTACCAAATCCTCAGGCAGGACAAGAAGGGCAGGACCCAACTCTCTTAGTATACAGACCGTGGACACCGGAAGACATCCGGAAAGCCACAGAAAGAATTCCCCATCCAAAAGTTAATTTTAGAAAGTTCTTAGAAGACTTACAGGGCATGAGATTAAGTTATCACTTAAACGGAGAGGAAGTAGAAAAACTAGTCAGACAAATAGTAGGTCCAGATTGGCACATGATCAGTGTCAACTGGAATCCCCGTGATGCTGCACTTAGGCCCCTCCCACATAGCAGCGCAGAAGTAGACAACAGAGTGAAAGGTCTGACAGACCGAATTTCTGAGAAATGGAAGCCTAGGGCAGACTGGGCTTGCATTAATCAATGCATCCAACAAGAAAGTGAAACTGTTGATAGATATTTTTCTAGATTATTGGAATGTTTTAACAATCACTGTGGAACGCAGGTACCTGAAGACCAGACACAAGATTCCCCATATGAGCAGCAGTTAAAGAATGCATTTTTGAAAGGCAGTATTGCACCCATAAGTAGTTTCATTACTAAACATATGGTAGACCATCGTACAAGCAGATTACAATCACTGCTTGAATATGCTAGACATGCCGAAAGGCATTTTAACAACAAAAAGAAAAAGAAAGCCCAAGTATTTGCTGTGGAAGATGGAGAAGTTTATTTAGTACAGTCCGGAGAAAAGGGCAAAAAGAATGCCCAGGGAAACAAACAATCTGATCAGCGATCAGAGGATTTTGAAGGGAGAAAGAAAAGAGGTGAGTGCTTTAAATGCGGGAAAAAGGGACACATGGCAAGGGATTGCAGGAAAAATAAGAAGGCAGCAGTGGAAGACAAAAACGATGAGGGTGAGGACTGACTATATGAAAGTCAGGAATCACTAGATAGGAATAATAGAGAAAGGACAAATGAGAATGTGATAGAAGGAGCAGAGAATGTGATAATAGAGGAAGTGCAGGAAGCTACCGATAGTGAAGAAAATGAAATATTAGACCTAGCCTTACTGAGCTTAGAGCTCTATTTGGCTGACACAAAACCAGAAGTGACACTCCTGGTAGAAGGGAGGGAAGTAAAATTTTTGTGCGATTCAGGGGCATCATAAACCCTGGTACACCCCTCCAAACTACCAGAAAATTCAGAATCACATGACTTTATACTAGTAAAAGCAGCTAATGGACAGCTGTATCGGGAGCCTCTCTCCCATAACATTACAATAACAGATCCTGTTTCAGGATTAATCCAGAAAAGCAAAATTGTTGTTTCTGCAAAATGCCCAGTGAACCTTTTGGGCAGAGATCTTATGCAACTATTAGGCATAGCAGTAGTTCCAACCATGCAGGGTATGGAAGCACAGCGACAAACCAATACTTTTGCAGTGCAAATGGAAGGTGAGACATTTTACTGGTACAGCCAGGATTTAGTTATGACTGGTCCTGGAGCAGTAACTGAAGAGTTAATGAATGTAGCTATCAGTAAGTTCCCCTCCCTTTGCATTGACATACAACACCTGTTGCACTGTATTCTGTATTATTGTAATACATCAAGACCTGACAAAGAATATGAACAAGAATTGTTCAAAAATCATGCAAACAGATTAGTACTGTGTAATCTGTACTGGGACATGAAAGGGAACAGTGTAGTTAGCTGTTCATTACCCCAGGAGTTCTTTTCACTTTACAAATCAAATCTAATACCGCATGTTAGTTTAACTAAAGAAAAAGATTTAAAATGGATAGACCTAGGAGAGAAAATCACAAAATGGGAAAAACAGACAGAATCAGAACTGTCAGAACAGGGAATACAAAGACAGAAACTGAACTGGATAACACAAACACATCCAGCTGTATGCTTGCAGTCCAGCAAAGACAGCTGAGAAGCTCTCTTATTAGAAGAGGAAGAAAAAGCTTTGTTAGGCATACCAGAAACTCTCTGGTCAACAGGAAAGTCAGACGTAGGACTTATTCGCACAGCAGGACCAGTTACTATCATGCCAAAGTCAGCATTTAGACCACAAAAGAGACAGTACCCCTTGAGAAAAGATGCAGAGGCAGGTATTAAACCTATCATAGCAGCGTTGCTTAAGAAGGGAATACTGGTGGGATCTCCCGATTCGCCATGTAACACACCCTTATTCCCAGTTAGAAAAGCAAATGGAGAATGGCATATGGTCCAAGATTTACAAGCTGTAAATGACGCAGTAATACCAAGAGCACCTACGGTGCCAGATCCACATACCTTGTTGAATGATTTAAAACCTCAACAGAAGTATTTTTCTGTGGTAGATATCAGCAATGCATTCTTTTCGATGCCGATACACCCTGACAGCCAGTATTGGTTTGCATTTACATTTCAGGGAAAGCGGTATACATATATGCCACTACCACAGGGTTATAGTGAAAGCCCAACGATATTCTCACAAGAGATGGCAAGCAGTTTAGCGGGATTTATCCCACTGAGAGGTAGTCAAATTTTACTTTTTGTTTATGACATCCTGCTGGCTGCCCCTACCCAGCAAGATTGTAAGGAAGATACTATAGCATTATTAAAATTCCTAGCAGTTGAAGGACACAAAGTAAGAAAAACTAAATTGCAGCTTTGGAGAAAACAAGTGAAATACCTTGGATATGTAATATCCAAAGATGGCAGAACATTAGAAGAGGACAGAAAAGTAGCGATCTTACAAGCACCAAAACCCACAACCAAGAAGGAAACGATGTCCTTCCTGGGTAAGACTAATTTTTGTCGAAGCTGGATCCCAAACTATGCATTGGAATCTGCACCTTTAACTGACCTGATTTTTAAGAAGCCTATGGCAGCACAAGATTTAATACAGTGGACACCAGAAGCAGAATTAACTTTCTGCAAGCTGAAACGATTGATAGCATCATCATTAGTTTTAGGATTACCAAATTATCACAAACTTTTTTTCCAAACTGTAGATTGCAAGCAAGGTTATATGACATCAGTATTGACTCAACAGCATGGGGAAAAACAATGCCCCATTGCTTATTATTCATCACAGCTGGCCCCAGTGGCGTGGTCTCTACCCCACTGTGTACAAGCAGTAGTTGCAGCTGCAATAGCAGTGCAGGCTTCAGCCTCAGTAGTGTTATTCCACCCTCTCACATTGAGAGTGCCTCATGCAGTCACAATCATTTTACTGCAAGAAAAAGTAGCATATCTTTCCCCTGCTAGGCATCTTTCTTGTATGACTATATTGCTGAGCCAACCTCACATGACAATTGAATGATGTACTACTTTGAATCCATCTACCTTGCTCCCAACTCCTGTGGATGGCACACCCCATAACTGCCTGCAGGTAATTGAGCAAAAGACACTGCCTAGAAAAGACCTCACGGATGTTCCCTTGGATGATGCCGAGGTGACATATTACGTGGATGGCTCATGCAAAAGGAGTCCTACAGGACAGAACCTAACAGGTTATGCAGTAGTTTCTGATACTGAGATTGTAGAAGCGAAACCTCTACCACATAGCTTATCTGCACAAGCAGCAGAGTTGATTGCCTTGACATGGGCATGTACCTTAGCAAAGGGTAAAAGAGTAAACATTTTTACAGACAGCCAGTATGCTTTTTCTACTGTACATGTTTTTGCACAACAGTGGAGGAATCGAGGAATTGTGACATCTACTGGCAAACCAATTAACCATGCACAGTTTATTTTAGATTTGTTAGATTCTATTCAGTTGCCTCAGAAAGTAGCTATTTGTAAATGCATAGCTCATACAAAACAACAAGATAGGATTTCAAAAGGCAATGCGAGAGCTGACACAGCTGCAAAGCAAGCAGCCTCAGAAGCATTTCTTTTGAACAAGGAATTGCAACCTTCTGAGATTTTAGATTTAGAAATGTTGAAAACAATGCAGACACTTACTACACAAGCTGAAAAACAAAAATGGAAAAGACGAGGAGCAATTCTCAAGGAAGGGCTGTACATCTCCAAAGAGGGAAAACCGATATTACCATCTAATTTATTTAGATATGCAGCTTTGCTGAGCCATGGGCAGAGCCATGTCTCAACAGGGGGGATGGTACAGTTAGTGAATCGGGTGTTCACTACGTATGGATTTACAAACTACACTAAAAAATCTTGCCTGTCATGTCATACTTGTAATAAACATCATGCACAAGAGGCATTAAAGCCCAAGCAAGGGAGTTTCCCTACACCACCATATCCGTTTCATACTATCTGTATGGATTTCATAGAATTGAGCAAATGTGAAAACAAAAAGTACTGCCTTGTCATTGTGGATATGTTCTCCAAATGGGTGTAGACCTTTCCGACTAGTAAACCAGATGCAGCCACTGTTGCAAAGACCCTAGTTAAAGAGATTATTCCTAGATTTGGCATACCGGAAAGGATCTGCAGTGACAATGGTACACATTTCGTTAACCAAACTATACAACAGTTAAGTCAGTATTTTGGGATTTCTTTAAAACATCACTGTGCATATCACCCTCAATCTGCAGGGTTAGTAGAGAGACACAATGGAGTTTTAAAGAATAAGCTTAAAAAACTTATAGTAGATACACAGAAGAACTGGGTGTACTGTTTGCCCCTGGCACTATTGAGCATGAGAACTGTTCCGAATGCAAAAGGATTGACACCTTTCGAAAAGATTTTTGGAAGAGCTTATTATATACCTCAGTGGAAACCTCTCATGCCTGCAGACCAGGAAGCAGATTGGACACTTGCAGAATACATGAGGAATATGCTAAACAACAAACATCTTTTACAGTTTAATTCTGTTTCAGATAAAGACCAAACTAAACCATTCGAAGTAGCAGTAGCCCCAGGCACTTGGGTCTGGGTGAAGACAATCAAAAAGAAGAATTGGACGACACCAAAGTGGGAAGGTCCGTATCAAGTACTGCTGAGCACGCCCACAGCAGTCAAGATTGCGGAACGTTCATCTTGGATTCATTTGACACACTGTAAACTAGTCAAAAACTTTGAACTTGATAAAACTCTTGCTAACGACTTCAGCAGTATATTCAGCAGTGTTGCATAATCATCTTAATAACTGCATTAGTGACAATGTTCTTTTTGCTGTGGCTTTTGCTGTGGCCTTTCTTTTCTTCAGCCACACCAGCTAGACTGAACAAACGTGATTCAACACTCATAGACTGGCATCCGAACTTTAACACTTACCAAGCAATCAAATATGTGTATGCTGAGACTTTTAATATTTCAAATTGTTGGATTTGCACAGCTATACCAACAGCATACGGGGGATTATTGATGGCTGCTGTCCCCCTAGGGGTCAATGAGACCTGGGAAAACTTGATTTTCGAGACTACACCTGTGAAATCTAGAGACAAAAATTGCATTATTTTTACCTGTTACACAAACAGGAATTGTATGCTTTTTTAAGAATGACACGATTCAAGTAGGTTGGAGTAGATGTAATGTAACAGTTTCTTATAAATGTTATATTAAACCTAAATATGCTAGAAATACAGAAACAATTTGTGATGCAGATTATGACTCATACTTTGAGTCCTTGCATAAAACTGTCAGTGATATACAACATAATCCTGTTCTTTTAAAGCAACTGTCTATTATAGATAAGAAAATGTTTCATGCAGGGAAGGTGTATATCAGTACTAAAGTAGAAAACTGTTATTTCATATGTGGGAAAAAGGCATACAAATGGTTGCCTGAGAATTGGTCTGGCAGTTGTTTTTTGGGTTACCTGGTCCCGGCCATACGACACACTACACATTTGCCTCATGGGAGAATTCGAAACGTCAGAGATGTCGCAAAGAAACCTGAAAATCCAATCAAGAAACCTGAGAATCCAGTGGGACAGATCGCAGCAGGCTGGAGAAACCATAACTCCATGAAAGACAAAAGTAAACTAGCACACATGGACTTGAGTGACACTATCATATCCTGGGCTGGCATAGCCCCTGCATATGGTGCAGTTAAATCAATTTGGGAACTGAGAAAGCTATCCAAACTTCTCGAGGTCATGAGCAATGCAACTTTTTCCGCTCTTGAATTAATGACTGATGAACTGAATGCAATGAGAACTGTGGTGCTTCAGAACCGCATGGCTCTTGACGTCACCCTAGCGGCGAGAGGTGGTACGTGCGCTTTAATCAAAGATGAGTGTTGTTCGTTTATTCCCGACAATAAACACAAAATTAACGATCATTTGGAAGTGATTCAGCAAGTGTCAGACATGACCAGGCCAGGCCCAAACCCACTGATGGACTTTTTCCAGAATTTGTTTGGGGGGGGTCCATCCTAATGAACATCCTGATTGCCATTTGTGTGGGATTACTTTTGTTAGGAGCATGCATTTGCTGTGGAATTCCCTGCATGAAAAAATTAATCAAAAATTTTATAGACATGTCAGTTTCTGAGACTTTGTATCAAAGTACTGAAATTAAGAACTGTTGAAAAAGGAAACACTTTCATAAGTTTAAACTGAATGACTCTCTTAGCTGCAAATCCTCAAAGGAAGATGTTAGGAGAAGAAACAAACTGTTTATGCTTTTGAAATAGAATAAAAAGTATTAACGGGGGGAAATGTTAGAAAAATATGTATTAACATATGTGTGCAATGCTTATTTTAAATAAGGGAAGATTAATACATTTTTATTCTATATGCAGCATTAGTTCTATTTGAAACTGAAAATATGCTTTTCTGAAATTGTGCTTTCTGACACTGCAAGATGCACTCTGACCTAGTTTGCTAGCACATCAAAATACATGTTTATGCTTTGGAAATGTACTGAAAAGCAGGTGATTTTCTGCTAGGTCAGGAAATTAAATAGAGAATAATAATAATTTCTGTAGATCCATTCATTATGAACGATAAGCTCTGTTCGTGCTAATGAAAAAGTGCACAAGCTGCAAGATAGTTAGATAATATAAACAACGAACTGCTTCAGAAATCTGAACTTGCATTGTGCTTGAATTAGCCATAGTACCTAGACTTGTAACATCACATAGCAAGAAAGTTATAATTGACCGGTGGTCGTCAAGGCCATCCTGTTTACTAAAAAAATATTTTTTAAACTTTGAAGAGTCAGCTAGAAATGTGAGAAACATCTGTAAAGTAACAGAATTGTGAACTGGTGATCTGCTACGTCAGTTGTAGTGGGCAATGACTTGAAAGAAAGGTATAATAACTGTGACACTTCCTGATTTAGTCAGACAAACTCTGTAACTGCATTTTTTGTCTCCTTGCGCAAGAATAAAGATACCTGAACTGAACCTTATGCTTTTGGTCTTTTGAAGTATTTTTCTCTAACACAAAGTCTCTTGAGATTTTACAGTAGTAGAATTCCACACATGAGATTTTTATTAATCATAGCCACTAGCAGTCCCTCAGGTTATTAATACCTGAAGTACCCACTGAAAATAATCATTTTAAATTCAACAGCACTGATCTTGCATGGGTTAGTAAGAGGTAAGTGCCAGCAAATTATGTCAAATTCTCAGGAATCCATCAAGCAGCCGGATATGGGAATATCCTTACAAGAGGAAGGAAGTCACTTAAACAAATTTTACTGGGCAGTTAGCAACCCTGTTATGCATTAATTGATTTAAGAAGTATTCCAATTGGCAGCTGTCATAGAACTGAATTTCAGATAAATACTGATCTGCATAATAACAACTTTAACACGTAATTAACAGGCACAAATTATTCAAGCTAAAATGAATTGCAATATACGGGAGCAAGGTTGCAAAAAATATATATAAATATTTTATATATACATAAGGGTTTACGTCTAAATTTCGAAGTTTTAAAACTTCGGATTTCTTATGGTCGAGACCATATGATCGAAGTTGTGAAACTTTGAACCATTTAAAATGGAGATTCTTGACAGCGCAAAACAGTATATTTACCATTTCCTCACTATAGTGCGATCTCAGAGTTGGTATATTTAATTAGCACGTAAAAAAAATATTTTTTTTGTTTTTTTGTTTTTTTTTATTTTTATTTTTTATTTACATTTTGAAGTTTCAAAACACTGGTCTTATAGTCTCGACCATAAGAAATTCGAAGCTTTGAAACTTTAAAATTTAGAAGTAGACACATACATATATATATATATATATATATATATATATATATATATACATATATATATATATATATATATATATATATATATATATATATATGTATATCAGGGGGAGAGAGATTCATGCTTCTTGCTGACCTAGTAAACATTTAAAAGATTTATTGCTAATATTTTATACTTCTCAGTTTCTGTATCTAAACCTGTGGCTAGCAGGTAGGGTTCTTATTTTATTGCAGGAAACCATGTCGCAGAACACTGGCTTTAATTAATCTGTAAATATTAGCCATCAGTGCTGGGGTAATCATTCACATACAGTCATTAATTTCTAAGCTTCCAACACACTGCAGATGCTACATGAATAACTATGACAAAACATACTCCCAGATGGATGTGAGGTGTAACACTTCCCTAAACAGCTGCTTCTTGTGATCACTGAACCCTGGTAAATGAATGCACAATTATAGGAAGATGTAGCTATCTTTCCAACAGGCAGCAATCTGTCAGATGGCTCACTTCCTGCTCCTCCTTTCTACGCATAAAATTTGGTGTCCTCCAAGGATCCATCTTAGGCCCCTTTTTGTTCAATATCTTCATAAATGACCTCCATACTTCCTATAAACAGTCCTCCCTCATTCAATATGCCGACGATTCTACACTTATCTCCGTCTCTGACAACTTATCTAACCTTCACAAACAAACCCAAAAATCCTTCCTGTCCATTGAAACGTGGCTCACCAAAAATCAGCTCATCTTAAATCCAAACAAAATTAAACACCTACTATTCTTTCCTTGACCTCTCTCTCACCATAAATCCTCCTTTGTCATCACATCCCTTAACAAGATCCCCATCCTAGCCAAACCCCACACTAAGCTCCTATGCACAATTATCAATGAGGAACTTAAATTCAATCTCCATATTCAGCAAAATATTTAAAAAAAACACCAAAAACTTGGCCTACTTTACCAAAATAAGATATTTCTTAACTCAGAAGCTAGATTTTCCATAGTTCAGTCTCTCCTCTTTCCCTTCCTTCTCTATGCAGCCCCTATTCCCACCTCCATTCACTCCACATATCTTTCCAAACTCCAACAAACTTACCATAAAGTAGCCAGATTTGCCACTAACTCTCCACAACACACACCACTGCCTGGCACTCAACTCTCTTAAAATGGCTAGAATTCCCCCAACAACTCCAAATGTCTCAATTTCAAATCATACACTCTGTTATATACAAACCTACATCCTGCCTCTCTCTCTCCTCCCTGGTTTGCTATTATACCCCAAACCGCACTCTCTGTACATCAAATCAACAACTCCTTGACATTTATAAACCCAAATGCAGCATAGCCGAAGCATGAAACAAATTCCCCCTCACATATAAGAACCATCTCCCACCATAAGCACTTCAAAAAGGAGCTAAGACTACATTTACTTAGCATAAAGACTTGTCCCTGTTATGACCCTTCCTAATCCATTGCACCTCTTCATCCCCACCAAGCCAGTAATGAACTACACTCAGCTAGGGAATGTCAGTGGCATAGCTGTATCTCATAGCCAGCTCTGAGCATAGCTGTATCTCATAGCCAGCTCTGAGCATAGCTGTATCTCATAGCCAGCTCTGAGCGTAGCTGTATCTCATAGCCAGCTCTGAGCATAGCTGTATCTCATAGCCAGCTCTGAGCATAGCTGTATCTCATAGCCAGCTCTGAGCATAGCTGTATCTCATAGCCAGCTCTGAGCATAGCTGTATCTCATAGCCAGCTCTGAGCATAGCTGTATCTCATAGCCAGCTCTGAGCATAGCTGTATCTCATAGCCAGCTCTGAGCATAGCTGTATCTCATAGCCAGCTCTGAGCATAGCTGTATCTCATAGCCAGCTCTGAGCATAGCTGTATCTCATAGCCAGCTCTGAGCATAGCTGTATCTCATAGCCAGCTCTGAGCATAGCTGTATCTCATAGCCAGCTCTGAGCATAGCTGTATCTCATAGCCAGCTCTGAGTTAACTCTTTTGTTTTTCAGGTACATTTTCATTTTCATTTTTTACTGTCTGATACAAAAAAAAAATAAAATAACATCGGCTATAAGTATTTTTATCTTGTTCACATTTTTTTCTGTACATCTCAATTACTTGTAATTGTATTACTGCTGGTATTTGAACTATGTTTTTTATTAATTGTTGTTCTTCTTCTTTTGGCTGCTCCCGTTAGGGGTCGCCACAGCGGATCATCTGTTTCCATTTCTTCCTGTCCTCTGCATCTTGCTCTGTCACACCAACCGCCTGCATGTCTTCTCTCACCACATCCATAAACCTTATCTTAGGCCTTCCCCTTTTCCTGTCACCTGGCAGCTTCATCCTTAGCATCCTTTTCCCAATATACTCAGCATCCCTCCTCAGAACATGTCCAAACCAATGTAATCTTGCCTCTCTGGCTTTGTCTCCAAACCTTCCAGCCTGGACTGACCCTCTAATATACTTATTCCTAATCCTGTCCACCCTCGTCACACCCAGTGCAAATCTTAACATCTTTAACTCTGCCACTTCCAGCTCTGATTTTATTAATTGTTAACTATGTTAAAACTGTTCTTGGTGTCTGTAAAATCTCTGGAGCTTTTCTCCTTGGGTCTCCACTGAAAATTGGCCACTGGCTCAGTTGGACCAACCCGGTTAACAAATGTCAAATAAATAAATAAATAAATAAATGTAGGTGGCTTCCCGTACAATTATCTAAGTTGACATGGCTGCTCTGTTTGATATGTAGTGGAAGTTTGTTCCTGAGGTGGGGGTACATGTTGGGATATGAATCTATCATGCCAATGTGTCTTACTTATCTGCTAATGAATGTTTAGTTCCTCTAACCAAGTATTTGAGGTACCATTAGTTCTGTGAAGGAGTATCAGATCAAATAAGGGTGGATTTTTCATGGCATGAAAGGCTAGACATAGATCTCCATAGAGGAGTCTGTAAGAGACTGAGTACAAAGAGCTGCCAGAGCCTCCTGATAACTAAGATTTCTGAGGTCCCTGATCATTTTGGTTATCAATTTCTGAGGTCTGTCAAATTGTATGATATGTTTGGATATGGTGCACTATATTCAATCTGATACAAATTGTACGATATGTTTCGATATGGTGCACTATATTCAATCTGATACAAATTGTATGATATGTTTGGATATGGTGCACTATATTCAATCTTATACAAATTGTATGATATGTTTCGATATGGTGCACTATATTCAATCTGATACAAATTGTACGATATGTTTGGATATGGTGCACTATATTCAATCTGATACAAATTGTACGATATGTTTAGATATGGTGCACTATATTCAATCTGATACAAATTGTACGATATGTTTGGATATGGTGCACTATATTCAATCTGATACAAATTGTACGATATGTTTCGATATGGTGCACTATATTCAATCTGATACAAATTGTACGATATGTTTCGATATGGTGCACTATATTCAATCTGATACAAATTGTACGATATGTTTGGATATGGTGCACTATATTCAATCTGATACAAATTGTACGATATGTTTGGATTGGTGCACTATATTCAATCTGATACAAATTGTACGATATGTTTGGATATGGTGCACTATATTCAATCTGATACAAATTGTACGATATGTTTGGATATGGTGCACTATATTCAATCTGATACAAATTGTACGATATGTTTCGATATGGTGCACTATATTCAATCTGATACAAATTGTACGATATGTTTGGATATGGTGCACTATATTCAATCTGATACAAATTGTACGATATGTTTCGATATGATGGGTCTGATAAGATACAAGGAAAGGAGAATTAACACCTCTTTGGCTCTAGTGGAGATGCCTTTGGAAATTAGATGGGTCAGATAAAAGGCTTTCCGAACTACTGTGGAGACACGACTGCTAAATGATAAAGAATTACTGATAAAAGTAAAAGATGCTTTACAACAGTGTCTGATTAGGAGTGCATCTCCTATACAGTAAATGAAAATGTTTCCTTACCAAAATGAACTATGCTATTTCTTTACATTTAATTTGAGACCATTGGCCTTGCACCAATTGTTAACATGGTCTAAGATGTGTTGGAGCAATTGTGAGTCAGTTGAAGACCAAACACCCAATTTCTGGTCATCTGCAAACAGTTAACCATAGGCCAGAAGTCCTGGCCTGAAGGCCTGAGAAATATATGCCAAATAGAAGAAGGCTCAGAACTGAGACCTGTGGTACACCACTGGTAACTGTTTTGATTTCCGAAGTGGCATTTGCTTCTCTAACCACATGGGTTCTGCCAGGCAACCAGTTAGTTATCTATCGCAAAATATAAGGATTTATATTCAGATTTATGAGTCTGTCAATAATACCTGCATGGGGAATAGTCAAAGGCCTTGGCCAGGTCTAGATATGCTCATGCACTGCGTAACTACTATCCACTGCTTCAGTTACTTTTTCAAAGAAATTAATGAGGCTAAAGAGGCAGGACCTTCCTTTGATAAAGCCAAATTGATGAGGGTCCAGGATTGCGAGATATTCAATGTCCAGATTAATGAGGTCTGACATAATGTGCTCCATAGCTTTACATTGTGGTTGAGTCACCTTTGTTTAATGGTTTTACAGTAGCTGTTTTTCACACTTCAGGAATGTAACCTGTGGAAATATTTATATTAAAAAGTTTACCTAGGGGTTTAGAAAGGCCATATTTGCCCCTGATAATCAGGCAACCTAGTATGTTGGCAAGACCCATCAATGAAGTATTAGTTTTTGAAAGAGAACTTGTTCCATAGTAATGAAAAAGGGGCAGCTGGGACTGTTGACACTACGAGGCTGTAATAACTGTGGGTGGAGTACAGTTTTCCTTAAATTCGTTAGCTAGGATATTAGCTCTTTCCTTTGGGTCAGAGGTTGTAGCATTATTGTGGACTAGCTCTGAACACTGATGAGGATAGATCATATTCAAAGAGATTATGTGGTTTTTGAGTAATGGGTACCTTGCGGTTTCACATCTAGAAGATGTAAAAAGAAGCTGTGGAGTTAGTAAGTTTTAACTTCTTGTTTCATGCACCTGTCTGAGAGCACATGATGGCTGTGAGAACTGCCACTTGACCTAGATGAGAGATAAGAGTGGACCACCTTACTGTGATTCTGGAGAAACTTTGTAACATTAAGGACTCATTGTAGCCATACACACAGAGTAATAACACAAGGCTTCATGAAATAGACGGTACTTTGACTAATCACTTCAACATGTTTCATTCTTTAATAGATGATGAGGAACTGAAGGCACGTCAAGTCCTCTGAAGGGAGCCTGAATTATACAGAGCAGCAAATTACAGGGATGGAAGACAGGGTGCAAAGGCAAAGTCTAACGCTTTGTGGCATTCTGAAAAGTTTACGAGGTAGTGTCTGGCAAGAACTTGTCTGTGATGTCTTATCTAAATGTACAGATCTGCCATTTGATCAAATATTGGTAGAGTTTCCAAAGCTCCATGGCTGCCATGCATGGTGGCCAATGATCACCAAGATCCCCAAGGATCTCCAAGGATCCCCAAGACATAGTATCATCAGATTTAAGACTTATCTTCTACAGGAACATCTAGTATATATCATTTGGAAGCCAGACACACAATTATGATGCAGTGAAGTCATATATGTAGAACAGGATTCTCAGTAAAAATAGACAAAAGAGGCACGTTTTCCCATGATAATTTGGCAGAGAAAGGCCAGGGGCTTGTACTTTAAATTGGTATACCATGCAGTCCTGTGAATTATAATTGGTGGGCCATTTAACAGGTTCTTGGAGCTGGAAAAAGACAACAGGAATCTGAAATTAAGGTATTCTAATCCCATTCAGGATCAGGGTGCTGGGACCACTCCAGATAGGAGTAATGATCTTTGTCATGAGCAAATAGTAACCCCATCGGCTTGGAACTACTATAAAACTTTCACTCCTGTTGTTTAAGAAGAAGCAAGTGGTGTTAAAGTAAAGGACTGAGTTGGTCATGGCTAGGAATAAAAAAAAGTATTACTTTTCACCTGGCTGTGGTACTAAGAGCTATTGTGAGGGGATCTACTTTGGAAGCTCGAACTTTCAAAACTTCAAACTTCATATGGTCAAGACCGTAACATCAAAGTTTTGAAAGTTTGAAACTTCAATTAAAAAAATAATTTTATTTACATTTATGCAGGGGGGACAAGCCCCCTGCAACCCCCATACCCTCTGCTAATTTAATATATCAACTCAGAGATTGCACTACAGTGAAGAGAACTGTAAATGTCCTGTTCTGTGCTGTAGGACAATCTCCATTTAAACCCTTCGAAGTTTCAAAACATCAGTCTTATGGTCTCAGCCATATGAAGTTCAAAGTTTTGAAACTTCGAGCATCCAAAGTAGACCCATTGTGGGGTTTTCTGTCATATTGAGGAAATCAAATTAAATCTAATAACAAGACTAGAAACTTGGGACATTTTCAGTTGGGGCCTATTTATGAGGCTTTTAATTAATGATGAGTGATCTGGGCCTATCTTTCTTATACAAGTTCAAATCATTGAATAGATTGGACTGACAGATTAGCTATTTATAGGCTCATCCTGGCATTGTTTCTGGAAATTGATATTTATTGTAAGTTGTAGTGCTGCGCAAACTTTGCTGGGGTCATTGTTTGTTTGTTAGGGGACTTGTTTCTTAAAGGTTATACTATAAAGAGGTGGGTGACATACTATTCTAATATATTTGGGAGGGGACTGTTGTTATGTTGCTGGTATTTACAGTTGTATAAGTTGTGTAGCTTCCTAGTGCCATGTGATTGATATATTACTAATGCAGAGTTAAAGAGTGTGACTATGAGTAGCTAAGGGGCCAGGGACTGCTTAGGGGGTCCAGGGGGTGCTTCGGAGGGCTTTAAATGTAGCCTCCTGAGTGACGGCTTATTGCAGTTACCATTTTCTTAGTAAACAGAGACAAGGATAGTGCTAAACAAGGAGCTGATGCTCCCTGTTTGGGAGATTTTTTCTTGTGTATACGTATTTTGTTGAAATGATCAATGCTTTAACACTTCTCAGCATGCTCATCTGGGTGGTGCTTGTTTTTGTCACCCTTATCAGGGGAGTCTCTGCTCATTCCATTCTATAGTTAAAGTAAGTTCTCATTTAGGAGGTTCCATTAATGGCTACATGTTTTGGTCAGACAAATTGGATGAGTTTATTGCTAAACTGTAGATATTTTATGTAGTTATAGACGGCTTTAGGCACCAGTGAACATTGTGGTTGCGGGGGGGGGGGGGGGTCCAACCACACCAAGTTATCTTATTTTGATATTTTGTAACATATCTTTCAAACCTACAAAAGCTAGCAAATCAATCTGATGTACTTAATAAACCAGGTAGGTAATAACTTGTATTTATATACCTCCCTTAAAATTCAAAGATATCTCTGGTTATAGTAAGACTGTTTTGTCAAGTGACAGGCTTCACAATTTCCTTAAATATTTTACCTCTGACATAGTGCCCTTGACTTAGTAAAATCCTGCTGGTGGACATTCTATCCACTAAAACTAACATTATAGCTAGTTTTAGGAGCTTGCAGCAACTGTGCCTGCAGGGGCCCCACAATCATCCTTGAATGTGTGAACCTCATCA